>NC_088386.1:39787500-39907500 GCF_037993035.2 Macaca fascicularis | reverse complement strand
TATATTTCAAGAGCAGAAGAGTTCTTTCTAGACACCTTACATCAAGGGGACACTGGTCCAATTATTATCGCTTATATAAGCACTCCTATAAATTTTGAAAAATTTTATACATGCAACAAAACATTCCTACATTTGAAGACATTAAGAAAAATCACAGGTGACTCATCCGATCATTTTATATATTAATAAATATTATGACATATATGTGAACACATCACAAATCATATTGGTGTACCAAGAGGCAATTTATGCCTCTCTTAAGTATGTACTGACATAACCTAATATACTAAAATGGGAAGGGGCTTTTAGTCACTGAAATATGCATCGTGTAACAAAGATGAAGAAAATACATGGCTTGTGCCCATCATAAAAAAAGATTCAGACTGAAGGCTTAGCTTTGGTTTTTTCAATTAAATTGTTAAACTGTGCACAGTGATTTTTTTTTAGAACTTGAGACATTTGTGATGTTGGCTGTTTAAATCTTTGTTACCTTCGCTGTGAATTGAAATTGTACATATTTAGTAAATCATGCAGACAAAACAAACTTTTTAGACAATATTTTTATTGGAGAGTTTTCTTTTCCTGTATCCATGTTAAAAAAAAAAAAAAAAGACCTCCTTTCCCAAAATAAAAATGTCAATACTAAATTTAAAGAAGTATAAAGGAATGATTGCTTCCTTTAGAGCAAAATATTTAAATAAACATGGAGATAATTGGCAACATGTTCTTTTTGGGCTAGTAGGCTGTGTCCAATTATTTGGGTCTGATGTTTCAGAGGGCCTCTGTTTCAGGGTTGAAGATGATATATTAATCTTGGAATTAAACAAATGCTATTAAATACCAGAAATAAATCCCTCAGTCTTCATTTGTATATGAAATATGGAATTAGTCAGAGAAATGACACTGAGATGATATGATGCTGAATATGCCACAAGCTAAAACTTCCTGTATTAAACGAGTCGCCTACTACCTATAATCTAGCATGACATGTTAAAATGCTCCAAAATATTGAAAATAGAAAATGAACACTACTGTTCCCATTTGGTCTAGAGATTAATATGACAAAGATTCTAATACTTTTAGTCAAAGAAAATGATGAGTAAAAAATACATGAAGATTAAAGCGATGACAAATGATCTTTTAAGTATTCTAATTGGTCTTTCTCATTCATAGCTTCGATTCCACAGAAACTGCAAATCCTGATGATCCTGATTTGTAAGTGCACCCAGTCAGCTTTCTCTCTTTCACTCCATGGAATATGCCTGTTAGATTTGGAACGAAGGATAAGCCCCCAAAATGTTAAAAATAGACTACTGCCCTGGCAGGAAATTTAGCATTGGCAAGCACAGAACTCAGAAGGAACTGATCTAACATAAGGAAACATTCAGAGAAAGATTTGTGCATTATGATCCTATTCTGACCATTTTCAGAGCAGTCAAAGGGAAGTAAAGTGTATGTGGGTGTGCGCATGTGTGCATGTGTGTGCAGGTTTGCTAAGTTTGTGTGTGTACACTTGAATAGCTGTGTTTTTTTAAAAAATACTGAAGACATGGAAAGAGTCTGAAAGGAAGTGCTTTTCAAACATTTTACATTTTGCTATCTTACATCGAAGACATTTAAAATGTTGATACTGGAAAAATAAAAGGTTCTGAAGACAGCCTCACCAAAAAAAATCTATGTAATTTATAAGATATACCAACAACAAAATAGAGAAAATAGTAAATTATCTTTACTCATTTTATGGGAAACTTAGATTTTAGGTAACGACCTTTCCTTAAACATGAAAAAATCACTTTTATTCATTCCTAAAACGGTATTATAATAGGGTGAAGAAGTATAGTTATACCCATTCTAGTTTTGTTTAGGAAAAGAGAAATACAGCCTTCAAATTACTTGAAAAAAAATATGGATGAATAAAAGAATGTAAATTTAGAAAGGAAACTCAAGAACATCCCTATGCTCACCGAAAACATTATGGTATATTTAGTGACCACAAGCAACCCAGACCTTGGTTTTTATATCTCTTCTGAAAGACACCACTTCCAACACAAACACCATTTCCCAACCCTGTAGTGCAGACCAGGATTGGTGCAGACATAAAGGGAGAACACCAACTATTGAATAACCCTCAACCACTTCCTGAGTCCTGAAACATTCTGTGGAGGTTCTACCACTTCATTATTGAACATGCTTAGAAAGTGTGAGCTCATAGGTTTCCGGTTGAAGGTACATCTAAGCAAGAGGGGAAAAAGAGAAGTACTAACCACCCTGCCCAACTTGCTTTAACCCTTAACACACTAGTACTGGAGAGAAAAGTAGGCTTAGAAATAATCGGCCAAATACCCAAGTAGAGCCTTTTCTTTCCCTTTTCTGCAGTGTAAAGTGCTTTTGTATTATCAAAGACAATTCCATGACAAGGGATGTTTCACTTACTTTAAAATAAATGTAGAGGGAACCGTCCACAAAATTTTCTAAGAACGAGAGTTCTAACCACAAGAGCTGCTTAATGTGTACTTCCTTAACTTTTTAAATGAAAATCAGAGTAATGGTTTGTACAAAAACTTCCCCAGAAATTGTCATGGCCCCTCACATCAGATACCTTCATTTACAAACTGGCCTATGTTAACTCCTTTATGGCTTGACCAAATTATAACACGCTTCGTGTCTACCTTAAAATTGTCAAAACTCATGTTCTCATTCTTCAGTAAAAGTTTCACGTGAGTTTAGTATGAAGAAAATCTTTATGTTTGTAACTTTTGGAAAAATAAAAGCAGTTAACTAATCTACTACCTGCATTTTATAGTTGAGGAAACTGAAGTCTACATATCCTTGAGATCACATAGGTTGTTTGTCTCCATCCCACAATGATCTCTAGAAAACAGTTAAGCATAGATTGTCAGAATCTCAGTCTTCTGCACCATTGTTTAGTGTTCTTTCCAACATGTCACAGTAAAACACTTCTTCAAATAGCTATGGAAACATTAGAAGGAATGAGTTAGTTTCTCTACTTCCTGCAAGAAGTTCGTCCTGGTCTACAAGAGCTCTTCCATGCAAGTGTGCAATGAAAATAATCTATTTTAGAAACCCTTTGTTAACTCTAAGATGTCACATCATCATCTCAGGACTATTAATCGCTTGTGGGTTAGAGTCTGTTTTAACTAAGAGCGAGAGACATTCTCAGTTTTGAAAAATGCTCTTTAAAAATTACTAACTGCTGTTGCTACATGTTACCCACTCATTTTGTTGAAGACTCTTGACAGTGCTCATGGTCATTGAAGAGTGGTGGCTCCATCCAACCTCTCTACCCACAGCTGTCAGCCTGAGCCCACTTTGTGAGTCCTCAGTACCATTCTTTCTCTGCTCACGATCTTTCTGAACCCTGAATGCACTGAATGGTCCACACGTGGTCCGAGGAGGAAGCAAGGCAGCAGGTATACACAGTAAGAGGAGCAGTAGGAGACTCATAAATCTGCAATCGGAAAACAACAGACAGAAACAGACCAAAAAGTTAGAGTGTGAAGGAATCTTAGATGCTCTCTCATCCAAAGCCCTGGCTTTTCAAATTCTGGCGTTCCAAGGAAATAAAACCCTAGATCACCCCATAGTTACTGGCAGAGCTGGGACCAGAAGCCAGGTCTCCAGTGATGGCATAGATGTTTTTATTGCTTCTGTTGATACTTCTACTACTTATATGATGCTTTCATTCTATTATATTTAGTGGGCCTACAAATAATACTAATAAATAACAATAGTTGCAACATGAATAATGGTTCGATGTACTGAGTACCTACCGTGTGTAAGGCACAATACTAGGTACTATGGGCTACCCAAAAATGAACATGACAGGATTACTGACCTCAGGTTTCTTACAATCTGGCAGAGGCAGACATACACAAATAAGGATAATACTAAGTTCCAGGTGCCTTAGGAAAGGACTAATGTGGGAGTTCCAACCATGTTCCCTTCTGTACCCTGGTGCTTCCTCTATTTAAACACAAAATAACACCTTTCCCTCAATAATATGTATATTAGTGAATGATACTATATGAGAAGCACTTTGCATGTCCTAGGGATACAGCGGTGAATAAATAGACAATATCCTTGCCTTCAGGGATGTACATTCTAGTGGGGAAAATAGAAAACAGAACTATTATATGGACCACTTCAGTTAGTGCTGTTTTGTTGCAGATAAAAGAAGGTGATGTGATGGTAAATGAGATGGAAGGAGCAGACAGTCGGCTGGGGGTGGGCGGAGCATTGGGAAAAGCCCCTGAGGCAGTGGTGATTGACTTGAGCCTGAAGCTTGTAAAGAGGTCAGCCATGGGAATATGCGCAGTGAGAGTTCCAGAAGAAGGAACAGCAGGTGAAAATACCTGAGTTTGCTTTTTTGGAGATGAGTTTGGATTCTTTGGAGAATAAAAAGAAGGCCAGCCTAACAAAGCATGGTAGACAAGGGAGAAGGGTGGAAGATGATGTCAGAGAAGTAGAGAAAACAGTTCCCAGGTCATGGGAAGGGTTTATAGTGTTATCTAGTAATGAGCACTCAGGACCAACTCCATGGAATTCAGAGGATCTGGAGGAATAGAACCTCTTAAGGTCCTTTGATCCAATGTCATGTTTCCATAGGTGAGAAAACAGTTTATAAATCTATGAGGTTCGCTCTGTGGGAGCCCGAGGCCTCCTGAGTTATTCTTCTCAGTGACTTGTCCAGAAATGAGTGCAGCAGTCTGTTTGTGGCCTATTCATAATTACCTCCCCTATAAAACGAACAGTAACATGACATTCTATGCCCTTCTGATTTTAGAATGAGAGGAATCTCATTTTTCAGACTCACGCAAGACCACCTGCCTTGTGTCTGGTCACAGGCAGATCTGTCAGCCTGGAAAACAGAAATTGTTTGGCTCAAAGGAAGTTTGTATTTTGGAAACGAAAGCACTAGATACAGCAAACAGGATGCCATGGTGGTACGTTACCCTGGAAGCACCTTCCCCAATCAGCGTGTCCCAGCACTATCCCCACAGTTGCCAGTTTGCTCCAAACAGCTGTGCTAGAATCAGGCATGAGCAAGAGCCTCGGCCATTTCCCCTTCCTCTGAACTCCTAAAAAATACAAAAACTCACAGAGCTGAGAGAGAAGCCAGTAAGAAGTAAGGAACATGCAGCAGGTGGTACCATCTGTGCCCGGCTAATTCCAGCCAAAACAATCTGCTCCCTAGAGTTCCCAGTTGTGGAGAAGGGAAGAGAATCTGACAGCGGCAGAGCCAGGGGAGGGGGTGTGGGAGGGTAAGTGCCGAGGCTATTATTCCAACACTCAGCCAGTCAGAGGAAGTAGATTATTGATGCCAGTGAACTATTATCTCTCTCCTTTTCTCTTTACAACCACGGTGGGAGATTCCTCCAAAGTCTCGCTAAGTTGGCAAGTCTCAGAACCCACACCTGTGAGACAGACATGCAGGCATCACTGTGAGTCTGTCACCACTGAGGTGGGAGGGACAAACATTCTCCAGCAAGACTGGGAAGCACAGCCCTCCCCAAAATCAGGAAAAACAAGAGGGAGGAAGATTATGTTTATTTTATTGTATTTTCCTAGCAACTGAATTCCCTTCCGCGCTCATGTTCACTCTTTGAAAATTATCCACTGTTTAAAATGGGCTTAGAGTCCGCATGCTTTCTCCCCAGGTTGGCATTTTCTGAAATAAAATTCTTTCACTTGCTGGACTTCCTTGTGAGGGACAAATCTCCTCCCCTGGTGCACTTATAATCATGAAATGAATCAATGTAAGCAATGCAAAGATAGATCAAATTGTCTGTAGCAATAACTTTTCCCTAAGAGAGTAATAGATAGACAGGGCCCATCCTTTTCACAGATTGAGGAGACAGCCATGATTACAGAGTCACAGACAGACCTATGTACTGAAAAAGAAAATGTTACCCACTGCAAAATTTCCACCAGCATCTTGAGGTTAAAGTGCTGTCTCCATATAGTCATCTGTCAAATGCAAATACCTGGGAGGGGTGATATTTGCCTATTATCACCTATTATCACCTTCCCTTGGATTAATGTATCAATTCTATAGCTGAGAGTTGAGCCCTGAGGGAGTGGAGCATAAGCAAGTTTGATTTTATTGGATGAAGAGAAAGGAAGGTCTGAATTTCAGATACTGCCCCAGAAAATGGTGCCCTCAGAGGTCCCTGAAAAAATAAAGAGCTAGAAACATTCAGGAATGAAAGGCAGGTAGAAGTGGAGGAAAAAAATGGGAAAGAAGGGGAGATGGTGATCTTGACCCTCTGTTTGGACTGAATTGTGTGCTCCACCAAAATTTATGTTGAAGTTCAACCCCAGATATCTGTGACATGAACTTATCTGGAAATAGGGTTTTTGAAGATGTAATCAAGTTAATATGAGGTCATTAGGGTGGGCCCTAATCCAATATGACGGATGTCCTTATGAGAGGGAAATTTGGACACGGATACGCACAGGGAGATGGCCATGTGAAGACAGAGGCAGAAATTAGAGTGATTCATCTGCATACCAAAGAAGGCCAGGGATTGCCAGTTGTCACCAGAAGCCAGGAGTGAGAAATGGGACAGATTCTTCCTCAGGTTCCCCGGAAGAAACTGTCCCCTGGAAGAATCTAATACCTTGATTTTGGACTTCTGGCTTCCGGAACTGTGAGAGAGGCTTCGTTGTTTCTAGCCAATCCATTTGTGGGGCTCTGTTCTAGCAACCCTAGGAAACTCACGCACTCCCAAAACAACCCACAGCCAGGCCCTTTATCATTCACTCTCTGGCTGGGTCAAAAACTCAAGATCAATTTCTGATCTCACCTTTCTCTCGGTGCCGGGGCTTTAACAGAGAAAACAAATATCAGCAGGAATATCCCTTTTGGTTTTGAGATGCATATCATCAGGAAAAAGACACACTGCCTGCTCTTTTCCCCAAATGTCTTCTATAAGGTAATCTTTTTAATTAGGATAATTAAATTCTTGTTTCAAAGGGCACCAAAGTGCAAGCATTATCATCTGATTTCCTGTAAAGAGTATTTTCCTATCTCCTGTTCCACATGGTGTCCATTAACAGAAGAAGCACTGAGTGACTCAGACACTATGGTTACAGGTTTGTGGCTCATGTCAGTGCTAAGAAGAGGGAAATGAGAAAGGAAAACATGAATTGGGAAACCATGTCAGAGGGCAGGCCAAGATAATGGAAGAACCAGAAGGCAAAGGAAAAGAGTGTTGTATGGGAACCAAAATGTTGCTTCAGGTAGGAAATGTCAGAGAAAAATAGAATAACATTTAAAATTAAAGGGCAGGGGAGATCTAAGCAGATTTTTTTTTTTTAAGTTTGAGTTTGATCATAGAAACTAGTGGGATTACCCATTCCTCTAGATTCATTACTTCAGTACGATCTTCAACTTTTTCAGCTCCAAGTTTCTGGTGAAATTGACTAATAATTCCCACAATGTACTTAGGTCACCATGATTTGAGAAGAATTTTGAGAGTTCCAACGGGTAAGGCAAGAGGGGAGTGAGGCAAGTGATGTGTGTTTTGAAATATTGCTCTGGCAGCCAGTGGCTTAAAGCTGGGAATCGGTGAGACCAGGTGCTAGGATGAGTTCTCACATGTGCCCGTGAGCTCTTTTCTGCCCCATTACTCCGTGCCTGCCACTGCCCACCCACCCATGAGTGGACAATAAAAGATACAGGTAAGAAAGCAAGGGGATGGTTCACTGAACATTTCTCATCTCTTTGCTAGAAAAACAAACCCAACCCTATGTCTTCTTCACAGAGGGCCGGCATGCCATCCTTTATATTTTCCTTCTAGAAGATGGTATATCATCTTGAAAGCCTGGTTTAATTTGCTTTTTCTCTACGCTTTGTGGTATTTTTATATGCCATTAGTCAGTTATTGCATGTTACTAGCAATAACAGTCCCACCTAATGTATTTAATTTGTTTTGAAAATCATAGCACATCTTTACACATAGAAGAAGCAGCTTTTAATTCCATTGACAACTTCCTCCTTAAAAGTACTCTTTTAAATTCCTAACCACATTCTTCTTGGTTTTCTTCCTACCCACTGACCAAGATCTGCTTTTTCCACTCAGCGCTTAAATGGTAGCATTTGCCAGGGCCCCTCTGGGGCTCTCTGCTCTCCTCATTCCAATCACTGACTTTTTCAACACCCACAGCTTCAGCTTCAACTCCTACCTATATACCAAGACTCACAAATGCAAAAATGCAAATGCATTGCCCCAGTCAGACTTCCTCCTGGGCACTAGGCCTGCACATCCAAATGAATAGTGAGCATCGCTACCTGATGGTCTCAAAGGCACCTCAAGCTTGACATGTACAAAATGGACATGGCAGTACCCTTCTCCCTTCCCCCTGCAAAATGTGGTGAATGTCACCCACCAGGTCACTCAGGTGAAAGTCATGAGAGTCATGCTGCTGGATCTCTATATGAGTTGCCAAGTCTTGTACATCAGGCTCCCTATTAGCTCTTCTTCCTGTCTTTCTTCCTCCATCTCCATTGTCACTCCCTTATTTCAGGCATGCATCACATCCCAGGAATTGCCTGATAGCCTCTATACTCGCCACACTGACTCTGATCTCACCCAAGGTGCTGCTTGGCTCTAATGTGGCAGGGAATGGAGCTATCACTGACGGTTGGTGGAGGGCTAGCAGACAAAAACATGCCATCTTTTAGGTTCTTTAAAGATATTTCTTGATATTCTTCATACAGGCATTACTTTAACACTATTCCATCACAGTCTTAACAACTGTTATGTTTATGCATTTCCTTTAAAAAGATCGAAAATAATGCGCTCAAGAGAAACAACTGGTCTCCTCTCACCCCCTTGACACTGTACTTTTGGTCGCATCACCGTCTAATTCATTCCACATTTTTACATTTGCCAAAAGTGCTCTTTTGGTGCTTTTTTTACCTTCATGTCTGTCTTCTCCGGAAACCTCTTAAACCTGTAAAATCCTTAAAGTCAGGGACTATGTTGTCTTTCTAGTCCCGTTTCTGTGACTTACTGCCACCAAGTAGATATTCAATGAATGTTCACTGAATTAACAAGTACAAATTTGATCATGCTAAAGCCCTACATCAAAATCACTGTGTGGGTCTCCATATCATCCAAAATATAGTTCATATTCCTTAGTGTAGTCCTCAGGAGTTGACCCCTCCCTGCTTTCCTTCCCATTATCTCTTACTATTCTTCCAATTGCATCTGTGTGGGCATACTGCCCTCTATTTTCTTTCTTTCTCTCTCTCTTTCTTTTTCTTTCTTTCTTTCTTTTTTCTTTCTTTCTTTCTTTTTTTCTTTCTTTCTTTCTTTTTCTTTCTTTCCTTCCTTCTTTCTTTCTTTTCTTCCTTCCTTCCTTCCTGCCTCCCTTTCTCTCTCTCCTCTCTCTTTCTCTCTCTTTTTTTTTTTTTTTTGAGATGGAGTCTCGCTCTGTCGCCCAGTCTGGAGTGCAGTTTTGCAATCTTGGCTCACTGCAATCTCCACCTTCGGGTACAAGTGATTCTTCTGCCTCAGCCTCCCAAGTAGCTGAGACTAGAGGTGCCCACCACCATGCCTGGCTAATTTTTGTATTTTTAGTAGAGACAGGGTTTCACCATATTGGCCAGGCTGGTCTTGAACTCCTGACCTTCTGATCCACCTGCCTTGGCCTCCCAAAGTGCTGAGATTACAGGCGTGAGCAACCACCCCCAGCCCCCCTCTCTCTTTTTAAGACAGGATCTTGGCCGGGCGCAGTAGCTCACGCTTGTAATCCCAGCACTTTGGGAGGCCGAGGTGGGCAGATCACGAGGTCAGGAGATCGAGACCATCCTGGCTAATACGGTGAAACCCCATCTCTACTAAAAATACAAAAAATTAGCCGGGCGAGGTGGCAGGCGCCTGTAGTCCCAGCTACTCGGGAGGCTGAGGCAGGAGAATGGTGTGAACCCAGGAGGCGGAGCTTGCAGTGAGCCGAGATCACGCCACTGCACTCCAGGCTGGGCGACAGAGCCAGACTCCGCCTCAAAAAAAAAAAAAAAAAAAAAAAAGACAGGGTCTTGCTCTGTCACCCAGACTGGAATTCAGTGGTACAATCACGGCTCATTGCAACCTTGACCTCCTGAGCTCAAGTAATCCTCCCACCTCAGCCTCTCAAGTAGCTGGAACTACAGGTGTGCACAACCACACCAGCTAATTTAAAAAAACAAAAAATGAGTAGAGATGGGGGTCTCTTTATGTTGTCCAGGCTGGTCTCGAACTCTTGAGCTCAAGTGATCCTCCCACCTCAGCCTCCCAAAGTGCTGGGATGGTAGGTGTGAGCCACTGCACCCAGCTCTATTTTCTTTTTGTCCATCAGAACATAGCTCAAGGGTCATCTCCCTAAGATGATCCTCCTTAAAACCCTAATCTTAGAAATGCCCCTCCTCTGGGCTTCTGCAAGGACCTTCTATGTGCTTCATTCATGCACTTCTCCAAGGGTTGGTTTTCCCAAAGACAACATCTTCCTGAAAGGAAGAGACCATAAGCATGTTGACTCCAGTGCCCATCTCAAAGCCTGAAACCCCAGAAGAACCAAGATAATGTGGGAGTCCTCTGAAAACAAGCTGGCAGCAGCACCTAGTTCCCCACTGAACTGGGTCATTAGCCAAGTAGAAGGACAATTCAGTGACAAGATAGAAAATAGCATGGGGAGTGAGGGACGTAAACACAAGGGACTATAGGGACTATAGGCACACCCCAATATAAACCAGAGATTCATAATTTAATGCACCTGAAGATGTTTAAAATGATTTACAAGGCTAGAGTGAGGCACAACGTTAACCCACATAAATTAACTATTTTGTCTTTCACATAACCACTAACTACGTGTAGCAGCATCAGCCTTCACTGCTGACATCCAGATGCTTATTGATTAGTAAAATTAGTGAGGCAAAGAGCACCACAATCTGAGTGAGGTTGGTTAAAGGGAAATGTGAATAAACAGGCCTTCTATCTAATACTGAGTTTGAGCATAGCCATTAAACTATTTAAGTAATGACTCAGATAAGGAACATGAACTGTATGAAAGAGGAAGAAGCCCAAAATAATCCGGGATGCCTTTTCTTCATATTCTCTGGAGTTTTCAATTACCTCAGTTTCCTGACAAAGCTTTGCTGATGTCAGTAATTTACGGTAACAATCAGCAAGATAAGGCAGGTTTGTGTGGGCCAGAGGTAAATTTGGGTCTGACATGAGTAATATATCCTGCAATGAAGGACAGTGGGAGGCCTGAGAAAAGGTATGGTTTTCTATTAGCAATTTTTAAACTAAACGAAAGCCATATGCATCTATTATATGCCAGGTGAATATGCTGTCCTCATCTGTTTTTTTCTCACGAAATGTAACTACTTCCTTAACTCCTGAGTGGCTTTTTAACTAAAGACTCCTCCATAGATGCTACAGAAGTTCCACATAAGAGATAGACTAGAAGATGTGCTATGTTTGTAACTGAAGTGTTTATGCCAGAACACACTGTGAGTACCCTCTGTGTTTAGAGAACTGTGTGTAATTACAAAAGAGGTAGCAGATACTCTTCTTGCTTTGGACAGTGTACAATTATTTAAATGAAGTTAAGACAAGCAAATGGAAGGTCACAGACACAATAGCCCTTTTGCCAACAGGAATCCTCTGTAAACTAAGATATACAAATAAACTGAACTTCTTAAGTCACAGACACAATTACAAAACTTTTTTCTCCAGCAGTTGTGACAGTACCTGGCAAATTTTATCAGCCTCCTTTGTCACAGAGCATGAAGCCTACAGATCCCAAAGGCCCTAGCTGGGCTGATGGAGAACTTTGCAGTTCCTCTGGGTCAGTATCGCAAGCTTCACTTCTCATTGTACAGGATTGAGTGTGCACCACACACAGGCTTTCCTTGGAAGCTGCTTTTCTCCAGTCTTGCAAAATTGGTGAGATGGACTGGTACTCTCATGATTTTGCTTTTTGCTCCTAAAGGAAAGTACACCAAAACCAGAACATTTAAACTGAGAGTTCTGGTGTAGTTTCCTTGTCAATCAAATGAGAGTTTGTAAAGGATTCTTAGATTCTTTCCTAAAAAGTCCATGATACGGGGCAGGTTCTGGTTAAGGGCACTTTCTTCGCTTAACACACTTAGAGTTGTGAAGTGAGAGCCTAGGCTTTCTAGTGAAAAGACCTGGTTGGAGTCCCAGCTCTGTCCCTCCCTAGCTGTATGACCTTAGCTAAGTTACATCCTTAAACCTCAATTTACTTATCTTTAAAATAGGAGCAATATCAATAATTATTTCACAAGATGATTGTGAGAATCAAATGAGACAATATATGTGCAAAAAGTTTGCAGATAGCCAGCATCCCAAGCACTCGTTATGGAGCAAAAGTATTGAGAGTTCGTTTATTTCATTGATTCTCCTCTGACTTCCTCCCACAGTTGTCCTTTCTTTCTTCCCTTTTGGGTTTGAGGGAAGCTGCCCTTTGATAACCTATTCCTATAGTTAGGTCCACAGAGAGTTCTCTAAAAGGAACACAATCATTTCAGTACATAGAAATTTTCCAGCATGTAATTTTTCGGGGGCCAGGACGGTCTCAATTTTCATCCTCAAAGAGACCCTTTGTTTCCTGGTGGGCGTTAGCCTAGGATTGCTCAAAGGGGAAGGAATGCTTGACAATTATCAGTCAAGGAAGGGCCTCAGAGCATGAGAAATGAGGAGGTTGTTCTGTGTGATTCTAGGTATGTGGTGGCTGTACTGTTCTAAACAGACAATCCAGAGTGATAATGAAGTAGTCACAGGGTGAGGCTTCATACGGGAGGCGGCTGAGGCAGGGCTCACAAATTGAACCTTCCGTTAGCCTTTTTGCATATTTTAAAGAGAGACTTTTAAATCGTGAGATAGCCTTGCCTGGCAGATTCATCGGCCCATATGGGGACCTGTTACATAACTCGGGAGGCTCAGGAGGGGAAGCTGCTAGAGATGAAAGCTGAAGATCCAAATAGCAGGAAAAGGTTTTTAGTTTATGATTATTGTTTTCCTTCAGCTAATTTTAATTCTGATGAACACAAGGTTTTCTTTGGTACTTTTTGTTCCTCAAATCTTTTTTTTTCAGCTGTATTGTTCAGCCAAATATTTCTGAAGCCTCTGTGAAAACAACACTATGATAGCTCATGTAAACAAAAGTTTCCATGAAAACTGGCTTGAAAAATGTATGTAGATGGCAACCTGAAAGACCATTCCTACAGTAAAAATGAAATAATTTGACTGATTAATAGATAGATAGAAAGAATATTAAGGCTTACAGTTAATCAAAATGGATTAGAATTATGTTAACTCTTACCTTCCTGTTTACTTACTTTTTATTCCTCTAATAATCTTATAGGTGGTATGTCTTGATGTATTTTGATTCTCTAATGGCAGGATACATCTCCAGTCAAACTTTTTAAAAAAGGTCATTTGTAAACAAATAATTACTGATTACCAGTAAATGCCAGTCATTGCGCTAGACAACAGGAATAGATGTGGAATAATATGTGGAAGTCCATATGCAAACAGATTATTATAGAGGGAACAGAGAGGAAGCAGCCTTGAGTTGCTCTATGAGATCTCTGCCTAGGGGACCTAGGGCAGCTTTCAGAGAAAAGGGGTTATTTGAAGAAGAATCATGGGAGTTTATTTATCAGGTTGAAAATAGAGGGCAATGCTCAAAGGCGTGGAAATGTGAGGAGTGGGGCATGCTAAGAAAATGATGAGCTCACAAGATTCCTTGACTTTTAGTTATAAACGCCTTTGAAAGGGACCAAAAATTGACTGTGTATTTAAACTATAAAATAAAAAATCCATACTACAATAAATTAAATTATATCTACACTCATCAGTATTAATTACCTATTTCTCGCAATTGCCAATTAAGAACTCAGAGCAAATAGCAATATTAGGCATGACCTATGTTGCAAATGTACAGCCTCCTTGCATCACAGGGGGAAGAGGAAAGAAAACCACTTGAGTCGCCCTCTGCCCAATATAGGTAAATATGGCTGGAATGTAACCATACATGAGGCAAGTGCCTGATTGATAAGTCATTGCCACTTGGACTTTGACCTTTCACCTAAAAAAAAAACACCTTCTAGTGACTTCCAGATGTAAATGCTTGACCATTAGCATTGGCTTGACCATTCAGTCAGTTAAAACTGAATCCTTATTTCCCATAAGCTATGTATAAATGGGAAACTTATGAGGATATTTTATCTCATTATTGCAAACAACATGAAAGAAATTTGAGGAAATAATTTAAGCAATTTAATAAAGTTTTTATTCTATCTCCCATTCCTAAAAGTGGTATTTCAAAGTTAGCCTTTCTAACAGGAAATAGAATAGCTTGACAAAAGAAACCACAACTCTATCTAAACAGACAGCATATTTGTGTGGTGTGGAGTGATACATATGTTCACTGCCCTTTACTGGTTAAACTGTATTTCATTATCGTCTCCTTATTTCCACTTCTAATTCTGGCAGAACTATTTCCTATAAACAGGTCAGCTCTCTAGCTGTTTTGAACATAAGCATTCTTTTAAAATGCCTGATCCCAACTTTATTAAGCAGTGTTTTCCCTCATTCTTAATTGTAGCCCCTCAGGCACACACTTAACAGGTCTTCTGCCATAAATGGGGAGAAAAATAAATTTATTACCAATTCCAATTGCATCATGTATATGGATATTTATGCCATCTGTGGTTAAAAAAACTGCTTCGATTAGAAATACCTATTTTATATTATCATAGTGTAATGATCCTGTAGAGTTGATCATTGTAACATTGTATGATACTACAGAATGAACACATCCTCCCAAACCAACATTAAGTTTTTAATCTAATTCATTTTATTAAAAGCTGCTATAATTTGTCTAATGTAAAGAATGGATATTTGATGATCTTTCATGTTACCTTATTTGGCTTTAGTTTAACCTTTACCGGACTGTAATCTTCTCTGTATTGGCTTAGACCTGTTGAGGCTCCATAGGTGTCCTCATGTTCCAGAGTGCTGAATCGCGTGATGTGGATGCTGAACAATTTTAGATAATGGCTACCAGTGAAAGTGGCATTAAACTATAGCCAGATGCCTTTGGCAATGTCCAAAGTCAAAGTCAAAGATAAAGAATTGTCCTGGGCTGCTTCTTCTCCTTCCTCTTCTTCTTTTTCCCCCTCCTCCTCCTTTGTTTTCTTTTCCTCTTCAATATGGACTAAAAATCGACCAACTACTCTTCTCTTTCAGGGTACTATTCTTTTGCATCTGAAAACTTCAGCTGGGAAAAAAGTACCATCAGGATACCTTTATATGATAAGGAAGTCCCCAGTACAGAAGGTTTTGAGAAGAGGAGGCATTGTATGCTTTGTTCTTAAGAAAGCAACATCACCAGGACATAATGACTAAGATCTACTATCCATCTCAAAGTTCTGTGTTCTCAAATTTAAGAATGTACCTGACAGGAATATCCTGAGGGGTTAGGAATCTATACCCTAAAGAATTATCTTACTTTCTAAGACTGGATTAACATGTAACATCCAGCTTAGTTACTTCTTTAAAAAATAAAAAGCTATCTTTTTTTAAAAAATAATTTTTTTCAATTATCCTTCTCCTTCCAAATAAAGGTATAAATACTATTTCAGATTTTCTTTTAGACAGAATTTGAGGCAGTAAAGATACACTAAAGTTATTAGAGGTGTCAGAGAATCAGTGTTTTGATGAAAAAGTGAGTTTAAGGTCAAGGTTAAAGAGAGTTCCTTTCAGATCTCTCTTAGAACCAGACCTTTAGACCTAGGCCTAAAGTTAAAACAGAGAGAGGAGAGAAAGAGAGAGTTCAATTTCTGTTTATTTTTAACAGGGGTGGGTGAAGAGGTGTATAAATAGGCAGATACAGCACAGTGGGGCCACAGGATCCAACAGAGCTTGCAGATGATCTATTCTCTGTGGGACTCAGATGCCTCAGTTGAGAACTGCAGCTAGTGAAGAACCAAGCTAGTGAAGAGGTCACTGATCTGGAATCAATGGTCTAGATCAGAGCTCTCAGATGACAAGAGAAGCCTAGGCCTCTTCCATTATATTAAAATTTGGACAAAATATGCCAAAACAGGATTTATACAAACTTTAATGTTTTAAAATTGCTTATATTTAACAAACTAATGTTTTTAACACTCACACATATAAAATGACTATATTATGATCTCATTTAGTTAAACGTGTGAAAGGTCTAATTTTAAGGAAGCAAAAGAATGATAAGCTCTGGCCAATCATGATTCACTCCCTGGAGTGGGATCCATCCCATTTTAACCATATGGCTGGGAAGAGGGGTGAGATATTTTCTGGGAAAAATTAGGCTACTGTGAGGATAAGGGGGGACAGACACTGAGAAAGCAATTACAGATTCATATGATTATACTTAGGGTAGAACCATTTTGCTCCTTTCAAGAAAGAAGTATTAAAAAATATAATATCCCAGCCTCTAGAAATAGCAGCTACAACCTGAGAAGATGTTCTTTCCAAAAGTGTGAAGCCAGGAGTACATTTATGGTACCTAATGGTTCTCCGCATTTTTTTTTTTTTCTGTCAGGACACCCATGTTGCATACAGTAACTATGTAGAAAGCATTTACCATACCCCAGTAAGTTAGGTTACAGGTCATATGAAATTTCTGGCATTCTCTCGCACCCAAGGCTTTGCTTTATACTGGAAGGCAAGTGAGTCAAAGTGAGGATTTCCACCCCTTCCTTTATCAACTAAAAATAGTATTGTCAAACTCCGATATTCAATTCTTGTAGATAATAGATACATTTTGCTCTGGTTCATAATTGATTGAAACCCATCAAGATGCTTCGCCACAGTGGCGAAGAACTGCTGCTCTCGAGGCAAGCTTCTCTGGGCCTGAGCAGGTTGTGGCATACTAGGATATATTTTTCTGGGTCACAGAACTTCAAGAATTGGTTATGAGTTCTCTTAAGAGTAAAAACATCCCAAACTGAAAAGAAGTTCTCCCTAAAACATGGAGAAAAGAGCATAGGTTTTAGAGTCACGGGGACATAGATCTCAATCTCAAGCCTGCCTCGAACTTATGTGCAAATT
Source organism: Macaca fascicularis (assembly GCF_037993035.2). NCBI lineage: Eukaryota > Metazoa > Chordata > Mammalia > Primates > Cercopithecidae > Macaca > Macaca fascicularis. The sequence goes on along the minus strand of NC_088386.1, from coordinate 39,890,368 downwards.
TGAGCAATTTTTTTGCCTTCTTGGGCATTAGTATCCTCATCTAGATTGATGGTGCATGGATTAAATAATGTCAGATATGTTGGTAATAGACATGCAATACATAAACATGATCCACTGACCCCCGTTTTGGGGTCTAAGTATCTCACAAACTAACACTTATGTCTGACAGAAACTGCTTGCAACAAATTATTTCACATAGGAGGTAACAGATGCTGCTGTTTTCCTCCCCAACAGCTCTTCCCCATTTCTTCCTGTGGCCAAAATCCTGATGTTGTTCAAGTAGGAGACAGCAGGGAGCTAATTTAAGGAGACTTTTAAAAAGCTGGAACTCTCCTCTACTCCAAGTGGATGAACTGTGAGTGGTCTAAGCCAATCACAGTGCATGATAATTCCATTCACCAGATGCCAGTGATACAGGGGTAACCCTTTTGAGCCATCAAAAGGAAAGGGAAAGTATTCTGAAAGACCTCTTGGAAAAATTTCCTCTCTGATAAAAGGAGAAAGATGTGTAACAAAACTCTCCCTAGCCTCTTTTTTCCCACCTTTGAAATAAGTTCTGGGAAGACAAGATTATTTAGATATGAAGCATCCATCTGGCAACCATGAGACACTCAGGAAGAAAGAACAAAGGATGCCAAGAGCCCACGTCCTTGATTATATTGTTTGGGCACCACACCAACTTTGAAACTATCTTCCCCCAGACCTCCTGTCATATCATCTCATTTAACCTTACTCGTGAAGCCACTTTTAGTTGGTTATTCTGTTACTTGCAGCCAAAAGCATCCTAAATGACACAGAGGCCTTTGCCAGTTTTGAATTAAACATTTCAAACTCATTTAGACTACAACAAAAGTTTTTAAACCATTGAGACATTGAGGTTACTTTCTTTGATGCTGGACGTATATAGAATTCTATTGCCTTTATCATCCATATGTATTTACATATGTATTTCAATAAGCATTTATTGAAGGCCTCCAATGTGCGAGGCACCGGGATAAGCATCACGGGGAGAGAGGAGGCTACAAAAATGAATGAAACCTGGATTCTGTCCTAAAGGAAACTTACAGCACAGTTGGATAGATAAGGAACAATAAAACAAAAGCAATATCCATAGTTCTGGCCTTAAAAGGAAGCTGGAATCCACCTCTGTAAATCACTAACACATGCACCTATCACATTTTACATTTTATTTTTATATGCCCAGAAACTTGAGCTAAAAGTGGAACAAAAAGAAAAAAAAAAAAAAAAGAATGAGGTAGTAGAATAAAATAAGAGACATTGAACAAAAGGGGCTGAATCACACTCTCACACTCAACTACTAAAGTTGGAATATGGGGGCAAATGTGATTGATGCCTTAGCTTGGGGCCTCTGGAAAAAAGACAGTGAGAAAGGCAGTTTGCTCTACCTGGCTCTCTTTCAGCTCAGGAGTTGGAAAGCCAATACTGAACTGGATTTCTAGGTTCTCTGGCTTTAGTACAAAATAATAAATAAGACTCTGGCAAATTGTGTTAGATTCTTGTACTGGGTCAGCAATTACTATGTGTGAGAGTGCTTCAAAACGACAATCCTCTATACAACACTCCAAATGGCTTTTCATATGTAGAAATATGATGCACTTTGTTCTTTGGTGTTTAAAGCTTAACTAGACAAAAATGATTCTTCATCATCTACAAAACAGCTAGAGTAAGCCCAAGACAACTCCCCAAAGTGGAATAAAATTCAGGATTAAAAGGCAGCATGTTGGCCGGGTGTGGTGGCTCACGCCTGTAATCCCATCACTGTGGGAGGCTGAGGCGGGTGGATCACCTGAGTTCAGGAGTTCGAGACCAGCCTAGCCAACATGGTGAAACCCTGTCTCTATGAAAAAATATAAAAATTAGCTGGGTGTAGTGGTGCACACCTGTAATCCCAGCTATTCAAAAGACTGAGGCACAAGAATCACTTCAACCCGGAAAGCAGAGATTGCAGTAAGCTGAGATCACGCCACTGCACTCCAGCCTGGGTGATGGAATAAGACTCCATTTCAAAACAAAACAAAACAAAAACAAAACAAAACAAAACAAAGAGGCAGCATGCTATAGTGATGAATAAAGATTACAGACTTGGGGTCCTGACAAATCTGAATGCAAATCCTGGTTTTACTTTTTTTGTGCTTATGACCTTGGGCAAGTTATTTACCACTCTGAGCCTCAGTTACTTTTCTCATTCATAAAATGGGTTAGCAACCTCTCATTCATAGGGTTATTGCAAAGACAAATGAAGTGATACATGCAGACAGCAACTGGCCTTAGCATATATTAATGTTATTCCTCTTCTTCTATCTTGATTTTGATCTTAGATATAGTTTATATTTTTATAAGTAGAATCAACTCATAACTAGAGAGTAGCAATAGCAAAATAATACAAAATGGCAGATGATCCCAGACTTCTTCGTGTTTTCATATTTGAATGCTTATCTGTAATTACATTTGATTAGGGATAAGTTTTAAGAAAAATCACAAGACTTCAAAAAATTGATATAAAACCAATTTGGTGTTAGCTGGAAAACTTCATTTTGCCTATTTTATGGAATGACATTTAATAACCAATACGAAGTGGCTATCTACTATGTGTCTGATGTTATACAAGGAAATGGGAAAACCAGGTGGGGATTTTTTTGCAAAACAAAGAAAAGGGCATCCTCAGTCTGCATGAAGAGCACTGGTAAAATTGAAATTCTCTCCCTTTCTCTCTCCTCTTTCTCTTTTCTTCCAGTTTATGACTCACATGTCTCTGGAGAAGAAGAGCTGAGTGCTTGGTTCTGGAATGGGACATGATCATTTTTGCCTTTCGGATTCCCGTGGTATTGTCCTCTGTGGAGGATTCAACAGGTCAGCTAATTGTCTGTAAGGAGTGGGATGTTATCCAGCAGAATTTCAGGGAGAGGAAGGGATGCAGAATCTCACAAGAAAAAAGACAGAGTGAGAAACCAGGTATCTCTTTCCAGAGCATCAGGCGGCGCAGGCCCACCTGGGAAGTACGATGTCTGAGGATGCAGTGTGAGAAAGAGGTGAACCTAAGATAGCAAAACTGTGAGGGAGCTCTATGGTGGAGAAACGGGAGAGACATGATTCCAGCAGGGGAAATTTTAGGGAGAAACAGAGAAACCTAAATATTGTTCAGAAGCTTTCTGTGTGGTACATGTTACAAAACCCCTATTTCACCTCTTTACTCATAGTAAATAGGTTCATTATTCTTCTGCACCCTGTGGCCAGACTGGAGTTTCCCTGAACATGACACTACACAGTGACCAGTCTGGGGAGGAGGGGTTACACATCACTGAAGTAGTTAGATAAATAGAAACAATATATAAGGAAGAACAATATTAGCAGATAAGGCCCCAATCCCCAACCCCATCACTTTCTGCCTGCACCCTGTCTGAACCCTCACTATTGCTTCCAAGAGTGTCATTGTGAAAAAATATAGAGCTTTTAGAGAAATGTTGGGCTCAGAAGTAAAGAAAAGAAGACATTTTGAAAACTATAATAAAAGGTTTTTAAAAAGTAAATATAGTACAGAGGATTAGCTCATGTTCAATAGGGCAGAAGGATTAATGTGCCATTTGGTATTCCTCTCCTGAAAAATTTCCTTTCTTAGAAAGAAGGAAAGACCAGGCGTAGTGGCTCATACCCGTAACCCCAGCACACTGGGAGGCTGAGGCGGGTAGACTGCCTGAACCCAGGAATTCAAGGCCAGCCTGGGTAACAAGGCAAAACCTTGCCTCTACAAATAAATGAAAAAATTAGCTGGGTGTGGTGGCACACGTCTGTAGTCTCAGCCACTCAGGATCCTTTGGTGGGAGGATCACCTGAGCCTGGGGAGGTCGAGGCTGCAGTGGAGTTGTAGTTGTATTCAGGCCACCACACTCCAACCTGGGCAACAGAGTAAGTCCCCATGTCAAGAAAGAAAGAGAGAAAGAGAGAGGGAGGGAGGGAGGGAGGGAGAGAGGGAGGGAGGGAGGGAGGGAGAGAGGAAGGAAAGGAAGAAGGAAGGAAGGATGGAAGGAAGGAAGGAAGGAAGGAAGGAAGGAAGGAAGGAAGGAAGGAAGGAAGGAAGGAAGGAAGGAAGGGAGGGAGGGAGGAAGGGAGGAAGGAAGGCAGGCTCATAAAAATTACTCTGGCAAAATGAAGAGTCTCTCAATGATTCACCTGTATACATGTGAATTGGTTGAATCAGATGTCTGTCTTGTTGCCCAAAGGAGAACAATATCTGATGATAGGGGTTTGATTAGAAGAGACTGGGAGCAGTTTTGCCAGAGTATGGGACAGGTGAGCAGTGGTAAGTAAGGAGCTTAAGGCAAAAAGTGAGCTAGACACTGGGAAGAGAAGTACCTGAAGGCAGAAGAAGGGAAGGGAAATCATAAAAAGACCAAGTTCCAGCCTCCCTACTTTTCTATCAAGAGATCATGCTTCTGGTTTGTGTAGCTCATTTGATAACTCTGTGATTCTTACAAGTCAGTGTGCATTAAAAAACTACATAGGAAGGCCAGGTGCAGTGGCTCATGCCTATAATCCCAGCACTTTGGGAGGCAGAGGAGGGTGGATCACTTGAGACCAGGAGTTCGAGGCCAGCTTGGCCAACATAGTCAAACCTCAATGCCACTAAAAATACAAAAATTAGCTGGATGTAGTGGCGCATGCCTGTAATCCCAGCTACTCAGGAGGCCGAGGCACAAGAATTGCTTGAACTCAGGAGGCAGAGGTTAGAGTGAGCTGAGACCATGCCACTGCACTCCAGCCTGGGTGACAGAATGAAACTTTATTTCAAAAAAAAAAAAAAAAGAAAAGAAAAAGAAAAATTACATGGGAAGCTTGCTAAAAGCATACCTTCCTGGGCATGATGCCTCCAAATCCTGATTTAAAAGGTTTAGGGTGGGACCCAGGAATGTGCAATTTTTCATGGATTTCAGGTGATTCTGATTCCAGTGTTTCTTATACACTTAGAAACAATGGCATGTACTACCTGGGGCCAATTGATTCATCAGTTTTGACAATATAAGTGTCCCATAGTACAGGGTACTGGACTTAAACTGGATGCAGCCAAAACGTCAGTCCTCTTCACATGTCATTCTGTAGAGATCTACCCATTTTGGTTTACACACTCTGAACAGCATGACTCTGATTTTAAATGTTGGTTCAGGTTCAAATAACTCACTGTAGAAGGGACTGGGGAGTTACAAAATACAAATGCAGATAGTGCACTGGAAGTACATCATACACTGCAATGACTAATAAAGTTCCGAGTTTCAGAAGTAGTTTTCAACAAGTATATCACGACATCTTTTTTTTTTTTTTTTTTTTTTGAGACAGAATCTTGCTCTGTTGCCCAGGCTGGAGTGCAATGGCCCAATCTCGGCTCATTGCAACCTCCGCTTCTTGGGTTCAAGCAATTCTCCTGCCTCAGCCTGCTGAGTAGCTGGGATTACAGGTGTGTGCCACCACACCCGGCTAATTTTTGTATTTTTAGCAGAGTTGGGGTTTCTCCATGTTGGTGAGGCTGGTCTCGAACTCCTGTCCTCGTGATCCGCCCACCTCAGCCTCCCAAAGTGCTGGGATTACAGGCGTGAGCCACTGCGCCCAGCCATCACAACATCTTTTGATTGTGTGCTGCCAAATTCAATGATCAATGGGTCATTTTTATTTTTGCTACAATAACTGATGTTGCTGATTTTACTATATATTCCAGAAGCAATATTGAGCTAGGTAGGTTACATATTGCAGTGCAGAGCACTAAGTAAGCAACAGATAAAGTTTCAAAAGTAGCATGAGAGCAGCCTGTAATCTCTGAAAGTTACATATTTTCTGAAACACTCAAGGACCTTGCCTTGGAAATATTTTCAAGAATCCTGAAAGGACAACAAACAAGTCTATGTAACCAGTGACGTGACACTGACAGGTTATTAAAGGTTATATTTATAGATGCAAAGGAATCTCTCTGAGTGAGCCACCAAATATTCTAGAATCCAAAGTGTCTGGGAACACTAAAGCTGCAAACCATTGCACTATAGTGGGATTTGGTGTTAACAAGCAATTGTGTCTCACTAGAGTACTGAATACAACAGACTCTGCTTTCAATCCACAGAACCTGAGGACTAGGCTAGGGGAAGGGGAAGAAGTTGAAAATGGACACAGCCAGGGCCAAGAGGATGAAGTGCTAACTCCATAGGTCCTCTATCAATTCAGAATGACTTGGATGCTTCCGGGTCTGATGGGTAAGGCATAACATCAAATGTCTCCAATAAGTGATAATAATTATAATCATTGTAGCTAGCTTAAATTGAATTCTCTGGGAATAGACTCTGAGTCTGAGAGTGGTGTGCAAAATGGTCATTGGGATGTGATCTCAGGAGACAGACCTGCATGGAAGGGAGGGAGGGAGGGAGGAAGGAAAGAAGGAAGGAAGGAAGGAAGGAAGGAAGGAAGGAAGGAAGGAAGGAAGGAAGGAAGGAAGGAAGGAAGGAAGGAAGGAGGGGAGGGAGGAAGGAAGGAAGGGAGAGAATAGGTGGAAGGAGAAATTGGTCTGCAATTTGGTTGCATTTGAATCTACAGCTGATCCTACAGCGGGAGCTGAAATGGTCATTCAGAGTTTTCTCAATATGAGGAAAAGGAGCTGATTCTTTGTAGCTGCCCAATGGCCTCTCCACTGGAAAGGGCTATAACCTTGTTCTTTGCCACTATTTCCCTCAAAATAATTAACATTTTCCTGCTGAATTTGAGGTTTAGTAGTCAAATTAAAAAGTGTAGGCCAGGTGCGGTGGCTCACGCCTGTAATCCCAGCACTTTGGCAGGCCGAGCCAGATGGATGGCCTGAGCTCAGGAGTTCGAGACTATCCTGACCAACATAGTGAAACCCCGTCTCTACTAAAAATACAAAAAATTAGCCGGATGTGGTAGTGTGCGCCTGTAATCCCAGCTACTGAGGAGGCTGAGGCAGGAGAATTGCTGGAACCCAGGAGGCGGAGGTTGCAGTGAGCCAAGATCGCACCACTACACTCCAGCCTGGGTGACAGAGCAAGACTCAGTCTCCAAAAAAAAAAAAAAAAAAAAGCATAGTCCCCTTTCTCCCCTTTTCAATCTACCTCCACTTCCCATTTAGGTTCCTTCAGAAACTTTCTGTGAATTCAGTAACGTTCGAATTTTGTAGTCAGAGCACAAGGGTTTATATCTTGGATATACAATTCATTCTTATGGTCTTTGCTTGTCGGTCTTGAAAAAGTCATACTCATCAATGCCAATCCTGAGTTATCACACCAAGAATTTGTACTGCCAATTAACTCAAAATTTCCATTATATGTGAAGATTTATGATTACTCCAGTGACGTCTTGACTTGCTAAAAAGCAAGCCCTCAGATTGCTGACACAAGGTATGTCTTCAAGGATGAAAGTAACTTCAGGAAAATGGCATTAGCTCATCCTTTCCTGTGCTGATTATTTGAAAAGAAGCCTTCTTTAACTGGAATTTAATTCATGCATTCATTTCTTTTTATATCATTTATATGATACAGTTTACACTCTTATTCTTTCAATAATTTATAAGCAAATATTCACAGTAATTCTGATGTGCATTGGAAGTGTTATGTCAGTGTTTCTACTGACTAGAAAAAAAAGCCCCACGCGGCTTCAGTTATAATAATGGTATCTTTTACAGTGCAAAAACAACAATACAATAAAGCTCATTCTTTATAATATAACACAATAACCGTATATATGGAAATGTTCCTTTAAGTATTTATTTAAATTATACAATGTTGGCCCGGTGTGGTGGCTCATGCCTATAATTTTAGTGCTTTGGGAGGCCAAGACAGGAGGATCACTTGAGGTCAGGAGTTTGAGACCAGCCTGGCCAACATGGTGAAACCCTGTCTCTACTAAAAAGTACAAAAATTAGCCGGATGAGGTGGCGGGCACCTGTAATCCCAGCAACTCAGGAGGCTGAGGCAGGAGAATCACTTGAACCTGAGAGGTGGAGGTTGCAGTGAGCGGAGTTCGCACCTACTGCATTCCAACCCGAGTAACAGAGTGAGACTCCATCTCAACATAAAAAATAAATTAATTAGCCGGGCGCGGTGGCTCAAGCCTGTAATCCCAGCACTTTGGGAGGCTGAGACGGGCGGATCACAAGGTCAAGAGATCGAGACCATCCTGGCTAACCCCGTGAAACCCCGTCTCTACTAAAAAATACAAAAAAAAACTAGCCGGGAGAGGTGGCGGGCGCCTGTAGTCCCAGCTACTCGGGAGGCTGAGGCAGGAGAATGGCGTAAACCTGAGAGGCGGAGCTTGCAGTGAGCTGAGATCGGGCCACTGCACTCCAGCCTGGGCGACAGAGCGAGACTCCGTCTCAAAAAAAAAAAAAAAAAAATAATAATAATAATAATAATAAATAATAATAAATAAAAAATAAATTAATTAAATTAAATAAAAAATAAACTACACAATGTATAAATTGCTATAATATTGAATGACACATATGTGACTTCAATTTAACAATCTGTTTAGACTTTTCATATGACAAATGAGGTAAATAAGAATCTCATTCAGAAGAATGTTTTGAGGTCTTTTTACCTTGACTAAATTCTCCAAAAAGATTAGGCATTCATCAAAAAGAATAAATAATTACTAAAATAATTCAATTGTATCCCCATGGCTGAACTGCAGAATTCACGCAAGCAGAGTGACGTTTCACCCATGCAAAAGATTTTGTCAAGATCAGGTTTGTTCTTCCCTACATGTTCCCTCCATTTCGCTTTTCTTGGAAGTGGACCAACAAATGTAATTCCTACAATTGGCAATGTATCCCCACTTATTCTCATCAAAATTCAAGTCCTGGTATAAAAGTAGGGAGTTGTTAACGCCCCAGACTGACTCTGAGGATAATCTCACGACTACTTTACCCAAAGGAAATGAACATTTATTGACCACTTACATTTACTGAGCCAGACTCATACTTGCTAATGCATCAGTATATCATTTGTTCATTCATTCATTCATTCAATCAATAAACACTGTTTGCCAAGCACCAGGAATATCAAGAAGAATGGGTCATGGTTTGTATCCGCAAGAAGCATAGTCTAGTTTTCTAACCCAGATCATTCAATCTGACAATAACTGAAAGAGAAGAAACTGAAACTCAGTAAGTTTAAATGACTTGTCCCATGACAGAGGCAGCATTTATGCTGAAGTCTATGAGACTCCAAACTCTATTCTTGCTCCACTGTCTCCTTCTTGTTGCCAAATAAAACATTCTTACATTGTCTAGAGTGTGATGGTGGGAACTGAAATGTCAGTAAAATACTCAAAATTCAAATGCCATGATGGATAGTCTCAAATGCTTTTTTTTTTCTTTTTGTATGTCTATTGCTTATATAAAAGATGCCTACTGAGGGTTCTTTGCCTTCACCACAAATTAGGAAAAGAGACAAAACTATATTGTTTGTTGAGTAATGTCGTAGTCATTTGTTGTTGCTGGTTTTCACAGGAGCCCTAACTGAGCAAGCCATAACATTGCCACGCAGATTCAGTCAGGGCTGATCGTCTTCAACAATAGGCTAGCTAACGTCCTTGAATGTAATGCAGCTCACATCTTCACAGTACATCTCTGCGCCTGAGGATTCTTAGTACTAACTCCTATTATCTATGCATAAATGCTGATGCTAGACCAGAAGAAGGGTTTAGTTATACTGCAGGGGCACTTTGAATGAATGACCTGGGGCTTGGCTAAAGACCAAGTCCATTGGAAACTCCCCTCTAAGCTGTGCATTTTAAGGCTGTGGTCATCGTTGGGATTTCCCCCAAAAAACTTCTCTGTCATGGCAGAAATGTAACAGCCCCTGTTTTAGAATAGTATACAAGCCTGGATCTCAAAGTAAGTACGAAATGATTTGCTTTACATCTTTATGGTTCTATTCTTCTTAAATCCTTCCTCATTCTTAAATGTTTTTCTATTTGCATATTCTTAAATCTTTTCTTATTTGCATATTGAAGTCTTCTTGTAAAAGTGTCTGCTTTTCCCCAAAAATGATACACTCAACATTTCCTGACAGTCTATGTCCCATAGAATTCTAGGTACTTTTGGTTTATTATAACCAAGACTAAAGAGAAAGTTTCCAAATAGCATCTGACAGGCTTCTAAAGTAATAAGAGTTACAGACTAAATGTTTAGTCAAATACAATGATACAATTCATGTTTCTAGCAAGCTGTCTCTTGGTTAAAAACCTGGACTAAATTTATATATAAAGAGAGAGCCACAAAAAAGTCATACTCAGAAACAACGGATCATGCATATTTCAGTTGTTGGTAGAAGCACTAGATGACTGGATTCTATCTGTTGTTCGGTAAAATAAAATTTTAGGCCTTGGAAATGGTTCCAGGAATGGCAGACTGTTATGAAAAAGAAAAAGATCCTCATTGGTAGAAATGTATCAAACTATCTAAATTATTCAAATTGTTTTATTTTTCCAAATAGACCTACTACCTCTAAGTATACTAGAAGACCAGAAGTATATTCAGAAATTACCGATCAAAAACTATCTGTGACCCAGATACTGTTTGGATTTGCATGAGATGTTTCCAAAGCAGTCCGGGAAAGCCCACAAATTCAAAGCAGCCTCTTTATCCTCACCCCATTTCTGCTGAGTCCAAGAACCTTATTTCATTTCCTGCATGGTAGGCATTTTTTAGGGACTAGGTAAGCCATGACATCTGCACTGCTTTCTGAGTCATTGTCGTGAAATGATACATGCTTGGGTGTAGTGCGGCTACTTGGTTCCCAGAGAAAACAAACAAACAGAAGTCAGCTAGGAACTTGAGTTTTGCTAAAAACAAAGACAACATACAATTCCAAATTTTTAATTTATTTTTTAAAAACAGAGCCTTTGGCTTTCAAGTTTCCAAATGATATTTTCTAACCCTGGGAAAATATTTTAAATGAGATCTTTTGCTCTGCATGCCTCATTTCAGACCATTCTGATTTGTCAAAGGGGACTGGTCAGGCCTCTTCTAAGCAGGTCTGTCTCTGGAAGATTAAGGTGTAAGCCTCTGATTATGATAGACCAGCGGGGCACATATTCATGTAAAATTCCCTTCATTAGGATAACTTGAAAAATAATTTCATCATTGTGTTATCTATAAAAGGGTAAATATTTCATCTATTAACTGTCATACATAATGGTGAGCTAAGTACTAAACAGTTATAAAGATGAATAAGATATAGTCCCTGCCCTCAAAAAAGTTAAGAGTATGGTGTCTGGGGCCAGTGGCTTACGCCTGTAATCCCAACACTTTGGGAGGCCAAGGTGGGCGGATCACCTGAGGTCAGAAGTTCAAGACCAGCCTGGCTAACATGGCGAAACCCCATGTCTACTAAAAACACAAAAAAATCAGCCGGGCATGGTAGTGCACGCCTGTGGTCCCAGCTACTCAGGAGACTGAGGCAGGAGAATCACATGAACCGGGAGGCAGAGCTTGCAGTGAGCTGAGATCACACCATTGCACTGCAGCCTAGGTAACAAGAGCAAAACTCCATCTCAAAAAAAAATAGTATGGCAGATGAAGATGAGGACGAGGCGTGAATACAAAAGCCCGTAATGTTAGTAAATTATGAAATTGTAAATACAGTACATAGAGATTTCAGAGGTAGACAAAGAAAATAAAGTAAGTTAAGTCTCGTACTATAGGAGAATAGAACATATGTAAGGATCTTTTTCAGATTTCTTAAATCTTTGAAGTAAGAAATAGGAGCTAGAAGTATTACTGGGAAATTACTGAAAAACAAGAACAAAAATTCAAGTAAATAACTAGTCCTTCCTACCAACTTCTCCTGTGAGGAACAAAATTGAGTAGAAAACTAATTTTTATCATGTGCTTATGTTATGCTAGGCATTCATATCCTAGTATCATTTGCTTTATTTTAAGACAAACTGATGAGTGAGCAAGTGACTTACCCAAGGTGACACAGATAAAAAATGGTAGAGTCGGGATTAGAAGCAAAGCCCAGCTAATTTTAACCGTGCAGTCTTGTATAAGCAAAGGCTGAGGAGGAGAGGAAAACACGAGGCATGCGAAACAATTTAAGAATTAATAGCAATCTTAAGCTACGTTATTCTGTGGTAACAAAAAGCCCTCAAGTCTTAATGATTTATGAAAACAAAGGTTACTCCTTATTCACGTTACATGTCGGCTGCAGGTCTGTGGGGGCTGTCTGCAGTTCTCTTCACTCTGGAGTCCAGGGTGAAGGAACTACTGCATCCTGGACACTGCTATGGCATGACAGAAGGGAAAGCCCCTTAAAGCTTCTGCTGGGAAGTGGAAAGTTATCACTTTTGCCCTCGTTTTGTTAGCCAAAGTAAGTCACATGGGCAAGCCTGATGTCCATGGGGGAGGGACGTTTAGTTCCCCTTAGGGAGGAGTAACAAACATTCTGAACAATAATGCAATCTGTCACCATCTGCCCTCTTGGTCACATAATACTACTCCCCACTTGTGCACAATTTATTCACTCTTTCCTCAAAAGAGATAATCCCAAATTCCTATTTACTCATGGGACTGGGTTCATAGTTCAGGATCTTGTGATAGTCTCTAGATTAGGTCTGGATAGTGGTTCATTTTGATCCAAATAACTGTAAATTAAATAACAAGTTATTAACCTCCTTCACAACCAATATACAATGATGGAACAGGAGCAAGATATCCTCACTGAACACTTCCACATGGGAAAGGATGAAGAGGAGACACACCACAATCCATGGGTCAGTGAAATCCTAAGACTCCACTCATAAGCCACAGTGGGGGACCCCTGACCTGGGATGGGCCTCCAATTCAGGTCACTGCAGATCTAGAGGGAACCTGCACAATGGAATAAGGTCACGTGCTTTGAATTGGAAACAAAAGTAAAGATTTTATTTTACCTGGACTAGACTTTTAAATAAACGGACATGAATCTTAATCTGGGCTACAGAAAGTAACTACAAGCTCTGTGATCTGCTGAACACATATTAAGGAACAGAGAAAGGAAATTCAACAGCACACAATTGAAAACAGTGATAGGTGAGCTGCAAAATCATTACTTGTTTCTACCTTGCTGAGTTTGGGCTTTTTGTTAAAGCAGAATTGGCAGATAGAGGAGAACCAAAAAAAAATCAAAGATGACCACATTTTCTGTCCTTGGTGGCTGAGAAAACGATGATACTCTACATAGACATTAGGAAATATAGAAGAAAATATATTTCAGAAAGGAGATTTGGCTTGAGGGCAGGAGTTCTAGACCAGCCTGGGTGACACAGTGAGACCCCATCTCTATAAAAAATAAAAATAAAAATACAACAATTAGCTGGGCATGGTGGCATGTGCCTGTAGTCCTAGTACTCGGAAGACTGAGGTGGGAGGATCACCTGAGCCTGGGGAGGTCGAGGCTGCAGTGATCCCTGATTGTGCCACCACACTCCAACCAGAGCAACAGAGCGAGACCCCATCTGAAAAACAAACAAACAAGTGCAGTTTCAGGAAGTTAATTCCTCTTTTGTTCCTGATGGTGCAAGTCCACACTCTCTCTGTCCTGATGCTGCGTTTATTTATTGCTCCTAATGATGCCTATCCAAGGTCTTTGGCTGGAGAACCCAAACGTCAGAGTTTCCAAGCAGTCCTTTCCCCGTTGCACAACATACAAACTTTATCAACGAGGAACATCCTTGGACAGGCAGTTCTCAAGGGCAGAGAAAAAGGGGCAGAGGGAGTTTGGGATAAAGTTGATGGCCTCAAGATCCTAAGCCACACATGGACATATGTCTGACTGAACCATGCGTCATAGATGAGCATTCTTAAACCACTATTGTAAGAACCTATTCTCCATCGTGGAATAGCTCATTTTCACTTTCTCCTTCTCCAAAGGTAAGTCAAAACTCAGGAAGTAATCATCTATTCTATACCATAACCATATAATTATTTTTCCAAAAATGTTATTTATGTTAGCATGTTTATTCTTAATTTTAAACAAATATTTTCCACATTTCTCTGCTTTAATTTCAAACACAATTAACAATAGCTATAATGCATATTTTTAAAACCTTGTTAGGATCCTTAATACCTTTTAAGAATGTAAAAGGATCCTGAGACCAAAAAGTTTGAGAACACCTGAGGTGTGATTTGCTCCACCTCTCCAGCCTACAAATCAGTTATTCTGCCACTGCCTACACTTTACCCCATAAATACAATGAATGTGATCAGTTTTTCATGGGCCGAGGACTGTCTTTTGAGATTGAGAATGACAGGACAGCCCACTGGACTCTAAGCCCCACTGGACTCTAAGCACCTTGAGCACAGGGACTGTGTCATTTTCATCCCTGTGTCCCCAATACCTAGCCCAGAGCCTTGCACATGGTAGTTGCTCAATTAAAAAAAAAAAAAAGTGTACAAATGGACAGAAGTGACAGCTTGATTTCTTGACATAAAATGGATTTCTTGGTTTGCTTAAAGTTCCAAGGAGAATTTGAAATTATATTAATTTGGCTAAAATAAGAGAGCGCTAGAGTGACCTACCACCAATAGACCTGAACACAAACAAATATTTTATTTGAAAATATAGCAAGAAAAACAGTAACAACTATGAGTGTTTTGTATGCCAAACACTGAGCTATAAGCACTTTACATTCATATCTTATTTATTCCTGATAATAACTCCAGGAGTTAGCTGTTATTCTTCTTCTCATTGAACAGATAAAGAAATGTAATCATAGAGGCTGAAGCACACAGTTTGTCTAAGGTCACACACTAGTAAGGGATAGAGCCTAGATTTTGACTTCTCTGAAATATACTACTCCTCCCTTAAAGTGGTTAAGAACTGTTTAGTGCCGGGCGTGGTGGCTCAAGCCTGTAATCCCAGCACTTTGGGAGGCCGAGACAGGCGGATCACGAGGTCAGGAGATCGAGACCATCCTGGCTAATACGGTGAAACCCCGTCTCTACTAAAAAAAAAACAAAAAACAGCCGGGCGAGGTGGCCGGCGCCTGTAGTCCCAGCTACTCGGGAGGCTGAGGCAGGAGAATGGCGTGAACCCGCGAGGTGGAGCTTGCAGTGAGCTGAGATCCGGCCACTGCACTCCAGCCTGGGTGACAGAGCCAGACTCCGTCTAAAAAAAAAAAAAAAAAAAGAACTGTTTAGTGCCTTTACATCCATTATAACATTCTATTCTCACAGCAAACCAGACTAAGATGGGAGACTCAAGTAATTATTCCTGTTTACAAGTGTGGGGACAACTGCCCCCCCAGAAAACCTACAAAGTCAACAAGCATTTCAACTGAACTACCATCCACTGAATGTGTCTCCCAGGAGCTGTCCTACTGCCTGAGATGAGGATAGACTCTGTCCTTTAAGGAGTAATTAATCTCATTCAGTACCACCATTAATAGAAGTTTTAAAAACCATTGATTGATTAGTGAAACACATTTACATATTAGGTAAAGAGAAATGATAGCTGTGTACAGGATAGGGAGAAAGAGAGTGAGAGATGATCTATGGTAAAGAAAATGGATGGCAGGCATTGTGGGAGACAGAAGCAAGAAAGATCAACTACTTCTGCAAAGAGTTCTATCCATTGTGATCTTTCCCTGAGGTATGAAGAGAAACAAACAAGATATTAAGAAACTGCCAGCCTGGCCAACATGGTGAAACCCCACCTCTATTAAAAATAAAAAAAAATAGCTGGACGTGGTGGCACGCACCTGTAATCCCAACGACTCGGGAGGCTGAGGCAGGAGAATCTCTTGAACCTGGGAGGCAGAGGTTGTAGTGAGCTGAATCACATCATTGCACTCTAGCCTAGGCAACAAAGCAAGACTCTGTCTCAAAAAAAAAAAAGCAAGAGACTGGGTTTGTGTTGTGTTTCAGGTTTTTGGCTAATGCTAGCTACACGGCTTAGGGTCAGTCAGTCATATTATTCCTGAATCTCAGTTATCTATCAATAAAATGAGAGATTGGACTAGATCAGTAATTTCCCATTTCTTCCCTATACCACTCCTAGTCCCACTACCAAGAGAAAAAACACTTTCCAGAAATTGTATCCTTCCAGAAATAATATTTAATGTATATATAAGCCACATACAAACACACATGCCCATGTAATACACACACATCCACATATTTTTTACATAAATGAGATTATGCTATGCATATTTTTTGCAACTTACATTTTCCCCTTAATTATAGATCTTAAAGGTATTTCTCTAACAACACATACAGATTCATTTTTCCTTTAAAAAACAGCTATTTAATATTTCATTGTATGAAGGCCCCATAATTCATTTAGACAGGCCCCTGTTGAGAGACATTTAGGCTGTTTCTAATTTTTTGTTATTACACACATTGTCTTGGTAAATCTCCTGGATCAATTTAAATCGTCAGTGTTTGGCAGAGAATACACTGATCTTTGTAGAATTTCTGAAGCATTGCCACAGTTCCCGGGGTTCCAGAAAGCATAGTTTGAAAACTAGTAAACAAGATGACCTTAAATTTCTTTTTCTCTAAATTATATGAAACGCTCTTAATTTTTAAAATTTGTTTCTCTCACATATTACTTTGCAGCATCTCCTAACAGCTTTGTGTGAGTAGATATGTCTTGTCTCTCAAATCAGATTATAATCTGCCAGAAGCTATTGATTGCTAAGCATCTTTTTGCATTTCTCAAAGCCTAGCCTAGCATTTAGTGAGGCCTAAGAAGTGCTCAATAAATATGTGTTGAATGACAATTAGAAGAGAATCGGGTTGGCAAAACAGAATACTTAGCTATATTTCTCCATTGATTGTAGTTGTTCAAATAGGAATGTGGATACCTATAGTTAACCTTAATTTCAGTGTGGAGAGCTTCAGTGGATTGAGGCAGTTCACCTTGTCACTCAGAGAAGAGGGCATGAATGAAATGGGCAATTCCTTCATGCATGCTTTGCATTTCCAGGGTTGCCAGCCATGCACTACTCCGGGGGTTGTGGTCTATATAAACGGTGCCTCCTACAGTTGTACTCTGGGTGGCTAAATTCATGAAGAACGCAACATGATTTGGGACCCCAAGACTCGTATAGGATGTTGGCAAAATATGTATTCCCCTCTTTATTATGAGGAATTTTGTTCCAACCAACATTCTCTCCTTTACTTGAGTCTCTAGTCTCTCCCATTCTACTTACTCTTTCCATATAAACATGCTTACATCTCTCCATCTCTCTCATCATAATGGTGCTAGTCACAATGAAGAAGATGATGGTGATAAGGTTTCTATACCATTCAATAGTATTAGTGGTAGGCACCTTGACTTAGTACAAGAAGCCTTTCTTAGTTTTTGTCCTGTTTATCTCTCAGCTTCATTCTCCCACCCTCTCTTCCATCTCATCTTCCCTGTGTTTACACACTCAATTTCTTCTTCTTGGAATACCTGTCTCACCTTCCCCTACTTTTCCTATCTTTACGTCATTCTTTGTAATACCAACTTTTATTATTCTTACACATCTATGTCAAGTATCATCTGCTCCAACATGGATTGATTTTTCCCCTCTCCCTAAATTGTAAACTTCTTGCTGTCTTTTCCTACTTTGTATTTCTAATATTTAGAACAAAGAAATATTAGTTGGATGAATGAATAAATGAATAAACTGTATTTTGATGGGGTTGTTTTGAAAAAGAGTGCCTATTTTAAATTTGAATGCCCAGATCTTGAAAATGTAGTAACTAACTGTACCTTAATACTCTTTCATGATTGTTATGAAATGGTAGATTTAGTTATAACTGGTGTAAAGTACTTTAAAGCAAATGAGAATTAATGTTTATAACATTTCTCCTTCTACTCAACCCTTCTTTATTATATTATTAGAACAAACATGGAAAATAAAACATTTGGATCCAGAAAAAACATGAAGCTGATGACCATATTTGTTAACATGTTGTAACATTGCCAAACAAGAGTGAATAAAAATTGCTCAAGAGAAAGTTGGGGGGAAAACAGATCTTGTAACACCATTTTCTCTAAAATTCAATGAAACAATTTTCATTTTTTGTGTTCACTCTAGTCATCTACATATTCTTTCATTCTTGTTTTTCTGCATTCGAGTTTCTCCCTTGAACTCCTTATCTCTGTAAGCCCTTCTCCTTAATGTTCTTGCTTTATCTATCTTTCCACTGTTTTTCTCCAGGTTTTCTAAGTCCGTCTCCTCCCTCTCCAGGCTTTACTTGCCCCCTGACCCCTTCTTCCTCTCCCAGGACTGTATTTCCCCTGCCTCTCATTTGCCTCCCAGCAACCTAAGCAGAACAATGCTGGAAGTCGCACTGGCACTCTGACAAAAAGGAGAGCAGCTGGAAAGAAAACTTTACTCATAAAGAAGGAGACAAGTATCTTAAAAATATCTGTGGGAAGGTGTTCGCTAAATCATCTGCATCAGATACGGAACTTTCAACAATATGGTTTCCACTTGGGTGGAGGTGGGCAAGAAGCACCTTGTTGGTTTAGATGACTAAGCAGACACAAGGACTTACAGACCTCAGTAGCTTAGGCTTGAATAAAATTCAAGATCTCCCGTCCCCAACCCCCCTTATTTGTGTGTTTTTTTTTTCTGAAAGCCCCATCGCAGGAATTCAAAGGGCCAAATTCTGCCCTCAGCTGTGAGTCATGACTCCCTTGAAGCCAAGGAGCTCGTATGTATGTACTCAAAGGAAGTATTGGGCCTTGGGGACTCAGGTTAAATAACAACAGCCCGATCATTTGTTTGCTTATTTGCTTAAACCTTTATAAAAGAAGCACAAGGCCTGCTGTACCTGAATGCCTTTTAATAATCATTTTTAAAATACACAGTAGAATTTAAATTCCCACAGTGGATCTCCTGCATTACAGGAGAAATAATAACAGTCTATCTTACCCTATGCCCATGTCCAGGAGAGAGCTGTAAGAAAGGAGGCAGGAATGAATTTCTAACATGCCAGCCTTTCACTGAGAAAGTTCTGTTTTTATCCCCAGGGAACTCAACACAAGGGACTGAAATCCAGAGTTCCTTGTAAACTGCATGAAATACCTAAACAGCTTTTATTTTTCTGAGCTAGGTTGGAGGTAACAAGGGCCACTCCACTGGCTTTAGGAAAAACAAAGATGTACAAGCTGGAATTCCACCCCCGGACTTCTCCCTTTAATGCCCTCCTCTCCTGGTTCACATGCCCTTTCCTCCTGTCTCCTGGAGTCTCCTCCCACAGAAAATCAAAATCGTATCCAATATCAGGTCTCTTCGCTGTCCCTCTCCCAGAGGGTTTTCTTTTTCCTACCAGTATAGAATCAATGCATTCTATTTCATCAAGATAACTATATCAGGTATTTCTTTAAAACCAGGATAATTTCTCTCACTTTTAAGATGTGTAAACATTTTATACTCTGCCATTCCTGCTATAACGTATTTTTATTTTAAAAACTTTTATTTATATTTTATTTGTTTAAAAGACGTAATACACCAATGATTATACAACAGTAAAAATACAAAGCAAAAAGTGAAAGCTTCCTCCAATTTTTTTTCTTAGAGGCAACTACCATTCACAGCTCCCAGAGTATTACTTAAAATTATTTTTTTTTTAAATAATCTTCTTTTATTTCTTTTCAGATGTTCTTGTATTTTTTCTTTATTCCTTAATCTCTGCATTTGTTTCTCATATTTAAAACTTTAAATGTAAAATGAAATATTGAAGATGTTGACCTATATATTGTCATCTATCTTCTAAACCTTTCTCAGTTCCCCACTCCCCAGGGAGTTTTTAGGGGCAGACATGAGTGTCTAGACACCTCTGGCTTTTTCTAATATCAGCCCTGGAATGTGGCACCTTCTCTGCCCAAGTATAGATCTGCCTGCTGGCAAATTCCTTCCCTCTAGCTTGTCCTTGTTTTTTGTTTTACAGCCTAAACACAAGTGAAAATGTCTTCCCCTTCGTGTTAACTCCAACTATTACGTAGATGCTCAAATGCCAGGCTGCAGAGTCCATTCTCATTCTCCGTCCTGTTTTTTCTTCTTGGTCTTTGACTTTACATTTTGGGTCATACAGTGAAATTAGGCCCATGTTTGTTTCTGTGTATACAATGGAGTAAGCTGAACCAGCATTAACCGAACAAGCAAAGAAACAAAACTTAACAACGCTGACATTGTTTATAGATATTAGAGAACTGAGAGGAAAAAAAAAACTTAGTAGGATTGTGTAGTAGTAATATGAACTATATTATTTATGTGAAACAGTTATTATTTATGTATAAATCCTAAGGTATACAATATTAACAAACTCTGCAATTTGTTATGTGTTATTCATTCATGCCACAAGCAAATGTTTGTTGCCCAATGAACTTTAAATTTTGTTGTAAATATAAATTTATTATGCCTATATTAGACATTGTTTTATAGGTCCAACGCCCTCCTTCTAGAAACATCATCTCCATTCTTTGGAATGATTTCTGTTTCAAATGTACACCCTCCAGTTGACCAGCCAGTATGAATTGCCATATTTAATTGACCCCCAACACATGACCATAATGGATCCAGGGACAGGCACCAGACCCAACCGAAGCCAAAAAATTCCTTCCGTGGGAATTTTTGAATGAGAACTGACAGTGAATCCATTTTTGTTCAGGCGGAAGCTATGAGGGTGGGACCTCAAACCTGAGCTACTGGCTACTTTGTTTCCAACCCCATGGAACAGTAGATCTCCACCCCAGCTGCACAGCAGAATCACCTTGGGAACTTTTAAAAAAATGCCTTGGCACCAACCCCCAGAAATTCTAATCCGCTTGGTCTGGGATGGGACCCAGGTGTCAATATTTCTTTAAAACTCCCCCAGGTGATTCTAATGTGCATCTAGTAATGAGAACTACTGAACAGGAAAAAAAGTTTACAGTGAGAAAGAACAGGGTCATGCAGGAGAGACGGCCAGAGGAGACACACAGAAACACACACTGGTGGCAAATTAACCCTTGTTTTAGGTGAACTGCTTCCAGACTTTTTTCTCATTGTTCTGTTGACAGAGTCTTTTTTCAATTACCTGAGATATTCCAGTGTCTTTCCAATAAATCCTCTTTTATCCTAAGCTAATTTAAGTTGCATTTATGTGATTTGCAAACAGAAAAGTCCCTACTAGCTCTCTGTTTTTGTGTTCCCGGGCTTAATAGATTTTTACACTTGTAGAATAGTTTCTCTCCATTCATGTACTCACTAATTTAAGCAACAAGGCCCATAATATCCCAAGCTCTATACTAGTTGCCAGGAATACTAAAGCAAAGATACTATAGTCACTTTATGTGAGCAGCTTCCACTCCAATGAGAAAAATGGGCATATCGGCAGAGAGAAATAGCAATATAAGAAGTACTATAATAAATGTATTGACTGGTTACTATAAGAGCACCAAGGCAATGTATGGTCAGGTGAAATCATGGAAGCCTTTGCAAAGGAGGTGGCTCCGGTGTTGCTGGAGGAGTGAATTAGTGTGACCTGGTAGACAAGAGCGGGTCAATATGTGGAGCTACATAGCCAAGGGCTCAAAATTATATATGAGGAAGGCATATTAGGGACATTTAAGTATTTTTGTTACATCTGGGCCTGAAAGTATATATGTGCTACAGGAGAGGGATAGAGGCAGAGGTTAGACAGACTATTGACACCAGCATTTGCCATGTTAAATATTTGAGATTTTGTCCTGTGGGTACTAAGAGACTTTGGAATGGCTTAGCTAGAGCAGTGGTTTGAACAGATTTACATCCTGGAAAGATTTCTCTGGAGAAGTAATAAGGCAAAGGCCTGATTTTCAGGAAGGAAACACATTAGGAGGCTGTTGCAATTGTCCAGGAGAGAAATGAGGAGACCCTGAACTAAGACTCTGATGATAAGAACTTAGTAGGAAAAAAAAAGGAAGGTAGATTTCCCTGGATAAGACAAACCGGTTGAGGTCAATTAAAGAGAATGTGTATATGAAAGAAAGAGGATAACAACCAAACCCTGAAGAAGGTGTGAAAGGAAAACAAATCTCAGGACCTCCAAAACCACGAAATCAAAAGGAAAGTCAAGCTGGGAACTGTGTCAGGAAAACCTGTCTCTCATTTTATTCCTGAATAAGATAGCCGCGAAAATAAAAATGCTACATACCTCCCTCACGATTTGCCCACAGGAATTTTCTTGTGGGCCTCAAGATTTTGTATTTATTTTTATTTTTTATTTTGGAGACAGGGTCTTACTCTGTCACCCACGCTGGTGTGCAGTGACCCAATCATGACTCACTGCAGCCTTGACCTCCCAAGCTCAGGTGATCCAAAAACAGTTCTGTTGAATTTCACCTTGGCAACATAAATAGATAGCTTATCTTCACTGGTGCAGGACAAAGGACAGAACTCAGTCATCCCTCTACTCACTTGAGACAGATGCATATCTGATTGCTTCTTCTGTCCTATTGTTTCATGTGAAAATGCAGATTCACTGAGCCAGACTAAGGTAAAAGTGACTATTCCTCTACCCACCCCCAACATGTAAATTGTTTATTCAGTGAAAGGCTGATCAAAGACTTAAAAGAATGCAGTGCAACCTTTTGTCTCCTTTCTACCTATGAACCAGAAGTCTCCCAACCCCACCTTTGAGTTGTCCTGACTTTCCAGACCAAACCAATGTACATCTTACTCGTATATATTGATGTCTCATGTCTCCCTAAAATGTATAAACCCAAGGTGTCCCCCCACCACCTTGGGCACATGTAATCAGGATTTCCTTCACCTTATGAATATCACTGTCACAGCTTAACCTTGGCTAAATAAACTTTCTAACTTGGTTGAGACCTCTCTCAGATACTTCTGGGTTCACAAAGGCTTACATATAAGGAATATGAGAACACAGTTGGCCCTTTGTAGGTTCTGTGGCCACAGGTTCAACCAACCCCAGATCGAAATTATTCTGAAAACAAAAATAAAAATACAACAAAAAAATACATTTTTTTTTTTTTTTTTTTGTAGAGACAGGGTTTCACCATGCTGTTGCCCAGGCTGGTCTCGAACTCCTGAGCTCAAGCAATCTGCCCTTCTTGATTTCCCAAATGCTGGGATTACAGGAATAAGCCACCGCACCCGGCCTTATATAGTATTTGTATTGTAAGTAATCTAGAGATGATTTGAAGTATAAAGGAGGGTGTGTGTAGTTTCTATGCAAATACTACACCATTTTATAACAGGAACTTAAGCATTCTTTAATTTTAGTATCCTTAGGGGTCCTGGAACCAATCACCATTGGATACCGAGGGAGGAATGACTGTATACAGGTAGAAGAAAAATTGCTTGCAAAGGATAAGGAGAAGAAGTTAGAGAACTAGAAAATCAGGATATTGTGGAAATTAACAACATCACCAATGACTTCTGTACTGAGTTTAAGTAGAATGTAATTATCCACCAACTAAAGTTTTTCTTTCTTTAGATATATCTTGTTTTCACTTCAAGACTAGTCAAAGGATAGAAAGTAAGTAAACTAGGGTATGGTTGCTGTTTTTCTCTGAACCTCCTCCCGAGCCCCAATCGCATAAGTGGAACTGTATCCCCATTTTGGTAGTCTAGCAGACCAGAAAACTCAAGAGAGAGGGTGGGGAATGAGCAAAGTAAACAACTAGGTATTTGGTGTTGACCCACCTAGTGCTGATGAAGATGAGACAAAATCTAGGCCGGCTCTGGGCTTGTTGGCAGGTGAGCACATTGGAGATAAGAACTCTCCAAGGAGGTCTGGGAATGCAACAGGGAACAATCGGAATAGGTGGAAAAAAGCTTGCCTGAAGCTTTGTAGGTGGCTATGATGTGGGACAGTGATATTTATAAGGTGAAACTATTGGTCCAAGCTCTCAGAACTAATGTGGGATTTCTGACTTAATAATGTCCTTTGTTCCCTCTAGGCCCTCTACCATACTAAATGGTTCTTTTCTCCCTCCCTCCCTCCCTCCCTCCCTCCCTCCCTCCCTCTCTTCCTTCCCTCCCTCCCTCCCTCCCTTCCTTCCTTCCTTCCTTCCTTCCTTCCTTCCTTCCTTCCTTCCTTCCTTCCTTCCTTTCTCTCTCTCTCTCTTTCTCTCTCTCTCTCTCTCTCTCTTTCTTTCTTTCTTTTTGAGAAGGAGTCTCACTTTGTTGCCCAGGCTGGAGTGCAGTGGCATGGTCTTAGCTCACTGCAACCTCTGCCTCCCAGGTCCAAGCGATTCTCCCTGCCTCAGCCTCCTAAGTAGCTGGGATTACAGGCTCCTGACACCCCATGCCCAGATAATTTTTTGTATTTTTAGTAGAGACAGGGGTTTGCCATATTGGCCAGGCTGGTCTCAAATTCTTGACCTCAGGCTATCTGCCTGCCTCGGCCTCCCAAAGTGCTGGGATTACAGCTGTGAGCCACCGCACCCGGTCAGCTTTTCGTTCCTCAGTAGGTATATTCTGACTAATAAAATCTCCTCCTAATATACAGTCTACTTACTAATATCCATATTCATATAAAATATTACCATGGCACTCATGAATGAGAGGTAGGGTCTCTATAAAGTATCACAGGTTTCCTGGGGTAGAGGAAGGGGCAGTCTGGTGTATGAGTGTTTTTCTCCCCAAACAGATTTCTACCACAGTTCCTTATTACATTTAGTATAAACTTTAAAAACCTTAACCCAGACCTTAAGGCTTTACATGCCCTGCCTCCACCTCATATTACAGCCATTTCCCCTCCTTGATGAGGTTCCAGCACTACACACACACACACACACAAACGTGGCATACTGGATTAAGTACGGCAGACTGGATTTAAGTTAGGGCTTGAAATATGAGGGAAGATAGCAAGCCCTTTCTTAGGAGTGTAGTAGAGAGAGAAGTTGGAAGGAAGGACTTGGTTAGCAGGAAGTCACTAGGTCCTGCAGCAGGCTAGAAGAAGCTGCTGTTGTTAGATAAACTCTGTCCCCAGCAATTACTCACAATGTATCTGCAGGATCCAATGGGCAGAATCATCCTCCCTGGAAAATGGGAAAGAGAGGCAGAGAGAGGAGCTAACATCTGAAAGTGGAACAGGCTTTCCTGAATGAATTACTTTCTCATACACTCTAAAATATCTTGAAGATAGCTTGAAACTACTTTATGGTAGTTTCTATTACTACTAGTTTCTAAGACTACTAGTTTAGTACTACTAGTAGTAGTACTAGTACTAAACTAGTAGTAGTTTTTGCTACTACTTTATAGTGGGTTAATTAGATAGGTGAAGCTTGTTTACTTGGAAATCAAAATAGTACATGAACAACTTCTCTCCCCTTTATCCTTCTAAACACTGATTATAACATTTGGTCCAGGGCCAGGTGCAGTGGCTCACGCCTGTAACGCCAGCACTTTGGGAGGTCAAGGCAGGCAGATCACTTGAGGCCAGGAGTTCAAGAGCAGCCTGGCAAGCATGGCAAAACCCCATCTCTATTAAAAATACAAAAATTAGCTGGGCATGGTGGCAGGTGCCTGTAATCCCTGCTACTTGGGAGACTGAGGCAGGAGAATTGCTTCAATCCAGGAGGCAGAGGTTGCAGAGGTTGTGCCATTGCACTCCAGCCTGGGTGACAGAGTGAGACTCCATCTAAGAAAAAAAAAGAGAGAAAAAAAAGAAACATTTGGTCCAAAGGGAAAATGCCACATCTTTTAGACCAATAGTCTTTGACCTCTTCCATTATGTAGCAAGCTCATATGGGACTAAATTTTCTACATCCCAATTAAATACTAATGTTCATTTTATGCCTTCTGTGTACCACACTAGGCACTAACAACTAGTGTGTGAGTGTGGGGTGTGTGTGTATGAAAGGGGGTTATCCAGTCATATAAAAGATATATGCATGTTTATCACAGTTATCACGTTTATTATTCACAATAGAAAAGACATGGAATCAACCTAGATGCCCATTGATGATGGACTGCATAAAGAAAATATGGCACATATGCACCACGAAATACTATGAAGCCATAAAAAGAACAAAATCATATCCTTTGTAGCAATATGGATGCAGCTGAAGGCCATTTTCTTAAGAAAATTAATGCAGGAACAGAAAACCAAATACAGCATGTCCTCACTTATAAGTGGGAGCTAAACATTGAGTACACATGAACACAAAGAGGGGAACAACAGATACCAGGGCCTCCTTGAGGATGGAGAGTGGGAGGAGGGTGAGGGCTGCAAAACTACCTTTTGAGTACCATGCTCACTACCTGAGTGATTAAATCATTTGTACACCAAACCCCAGTGACAAGCAATTTACCCATGTAACAAACCTGCATATGTACCCACAAACCTAAAATAACAGTTGAAAAAGAGAAATAAATAAATAAATAAATAAATGTGGCTGGGGCAGGAGCAGATGTTGTTTTGGCAGAAAGGATAGGGGGAATGATCTAGGCTTTGAAATTACTATTTTTTATTATGTAGTGAGCTGCAAGGAAAGTTGCTAAATGAGTAAAAGTGAGATCCAAAAATGAAATAGAAAGTTATAAATTAGAGTGAATTTTAAATATCCATCCTTAGTAGTTCAAAAAAGACAGTGGGATAGTATCAGGCGCACATAACTCATTAGTTCTAGCAGCTTGGATGTTGTAGTTATGTGAAATGCTGATTTCTAACAAAGGGGACATGAAGAAAGGGGTTCTAGTAAACTAGTAGTTTCTAATAGTTTTTAATATACATACAGACATATATACATGAACAAAGCCAGATCTGGTGAGAAACACTGGTTTTCTCAGTGACCTGTCAATAAAAACTAAAGAACAGAGAGCCACGGATAAGAGCATTCTCATCCTGCCCTTCTGTTGAATTTGCCTACCATACACTCACTTTCTCTTTTTCGGTGTCCTCAGTTGATCTTCCTTTGGGAAACCACCTCTGCCTCACTGTGTGTGGTCTTGGTAAGACTGCACCAAGTTTGAAGGGGTCCTGCTATCCCTTCAAGGGTAGCACATGCCATTGAGTAGCCATGAGTAGAGAAGGGTGATACAGTCAATGTTGGAGAACACCTGGAGCCTCTATATCCTGATGACAGTGTTCTCAAGAGACTCCCCACGAGTTTTTTCTCCATAGAACTCTCTTCAACCAGTGTGTCGAATTCCTGTCCTCTTTCAGGCTAGGATTTAAACCTTATCTTCCAGTCATTTACTTTTTAATTTTATGTATTTGTTTACTGGCTTCATTGAGCAAAAATTGGCTTTTTATATTTGCAAAGGATCCCAGGAGAAACATCCTAGAAATTACCTAGCAGATTACTCAATGCAGTCACAGCTAGGTTATGGGTTTGTTTCATTTTTAAAAATAAATTACAGTGTTTTTACACTCTATAAACTTTGAAATTTGAGCAATTTTTTTTTTTTTTTTTTTTTTTTTTTGAGATAGAGTCTCGCTCTGTTGCCAGGCTGGAGTGCAGTGGTGTGATCTCAGCTCACTGCAACCTCCACCTCGTGGGTTCAAGTGATTCTCCTGCCTCAGCCTCCTGAGTAGCTAGGACTACAGGTGTGAACAACGACGCCCAGTGAATTTTTACATTTTTAGTAGAGATGGGGGTCATACCATGTTCGCCAGGATGGTCTCAATCTCTTGACCTCATGATCTGCCCGCCTTGGCCTTCTAAAGTGCTGGGATTACAGGTGTGAGCCACCGTGCCCGGCTGAGCAAAATTTAAATTTAATTTTCTCGTGTCATGGCAATTGCAATGCAGAATTTGGAAATGGTATTAAGATTCTGAATACACATCACGCCAGAGAAAGGCATGGGAAGGGTCCAAGGAATATGGTAAAAATAATCAAGGTGTAGGATTTCTTTTGCTAATTGAGAAGGCAACTATAAAGGAGGAAGGAGTAAAGTAAATATAAAAATCAAACAAAATGTTAATCAGTAGCAATAACTTAAGGATATGAAAATAGACGTTTTGAACAGACATAGGTGTGGTAATTGCATTGCAATTACATAAGATACTATTGTATTTAGGTGTAAAATAACATGATATTAGGATTTTCTTTAAAATATTCCAGTCATAAAAGCAGCATCAAAGAAGGGAATGGGACCTAAATCAAGTGTAACAAACATGGTGATAACTTCATGGGCACCCCTTTTAGTAATAACAGTCTTCTTACTTCGGTGTATGTTTGAGAATTTTCAAAATAACAAGTTTAAAAATACCTAGTGAAGCACCTTTAAGAAGTGAATTATTGCCGGGCGCTGTGGCTCATGCCTGTAATCCCAGCACTTTGGGAGGCCGAGGTGGGCGAATCTCCTGAGGTCAGGAGTTTGAGACCAGCCTGACCAACATGGAGAAACCCCATCTCTACTAAAAATACAAAATTAGCTGGGCGTGGTGGCACATGCCTATAATTCCAGCTACTCGGGAGACTGGGGCAGGAGAATCGCTTGAACCCGGGAGGCGGATGTTGTGGTGAACCGAGATCGCGCCATTGCACTCCAGCCTGGGTAACAAGAGGGAAACGCCATCTCAAAAAAAAAAAAAAAAAAAAAAAAAAAAGTGAATTATTCTGTCTATGTGTAACATCGACATTTAGATCCTTTCATCATCTTTGAAAACTCCTTGAAAGTTGTGTCTTTTGGCAGCAGTTTTCACCCCTTCTTTTGTAATCTACTCAGTCTCATGATTTATAAAATATTTGCTTATTAGTGGTGACCTGCTGTCAGTAAATTACTTTATTAAGCTCTTTCTTTGAAATATACCCCTCCTCTGACATACCCATTTACATCCAAAGGAAAACAAAATGTTAGAAATGCAAAATTAAAAAAAGGTAAAAGACTATGTTTACCTAATTTGATTTTCATGGTCATTCTTTTTAAACGCTACAATGATATGCCACTGAAACATACCTTACTAAATGTCCTTTAAAAAAAAGAAAAGAAACAATATTACTTTTCAAATACTCAAATTACTGTAAAGATGTAAAGGTACCAGATTCCCTAAAACTAGTTTTCTGCTTTACCCTTGATGTTCAAGTATTTTTAAAAACCCAAAGCTAGCCTAGTAAAATCCTTTAAAATAAAATATTTTATTTTTATTGTTTCTATTTTCTAATAGCAACCAATCCTGGACAACAAAGGTCACATGGAACAAAATGAGTCCCTGCCCAAACTATGAAAATGCTAGTATGAACAATTATTGTACATAAATTGGTACATAGTGCTTCATTCTCTAGCTTGGGTATGGCTAATATGTCCATAATATGGCTAATATAGTCCATCCTCTTGATTTTTGCAAATGTTTACTACAATAATGAACAATTTGGTTAATCTGCCTTTAAAAATTCATTTTGTTTGTCCTGCAATATTTTGTACTAATAAGAATTTCCCTTTAAAAATAGCTGGTTCTGCCTCATCAACCTCAGACTTTCATTTTAAAGTGAATCTTCTAATTATAAAAACATCCAGTGACAGTCTGAACAAAAAAGGCATTCCGGTTAACATTCACCATGAAAGAATATGGATGCCTGAGTTTAGGTTACATATGTATGTATGTATGTATGTATGTATTTTTGACATGGAGTCTCACTCTGTCACCCAAGTGGGAGTGCAGTGGCACGATCTTGGCTCACTGCAGCCTCCACCTCCGGGGTTCAAGCAATTCTCCCACCTCAGCCTCTCGGTAGCTGGGATTACAGGGGTACGCCACCATGCCTGGCTAATTTTTGCAATTTTAGTAGAGATGGGGTTTCACCATGTTGGCCAGGCTGGTCTTGAACTCCTGACCTTAAGTGATCCACCCGCCTTGGCCTCCCAAAGTGCAGGGGTTACAGGCTTGAGCCACCACGCCCAGCCGAATGCCTGAGTTTATACCAATGCTTGCCCACCCCCAAAAAGGGAGAACATGTTAGTTATGGCATCATTTCATCTAAACCATTTGATATGGTCTTACTCTTTCAGTGCACAGAGACAAATGTGGGTGCAAACCTTTCAGAGGGGAATATAATATTATCTGTTAAAGAGGGTCAGGTAGTTTTATGCAAGTTAATTTTCAAAAGTAATCAGATCTTGAAAAGCTCTGATGATAGGCGACACCAATTGGCATTTTCTCAAATATTCTGCTAAAAGAAAAGAGGGAAGCTTGATAACATCAAGATCAGCTTCCCTTTTGTAAAGTTTTCTTAAATCATAACTTCTTTTCTATAGGAACAAAAGCAGCATGGCCCAATTTCAAAATGGGGACACATAAATACCAAATAGAACTGAAAAAGATTTCAATGGGTGCATTTCGTATGGTTCTTCCACTCGACTCCAGGAATGTTATGTGGATTTGTTCAGTGAATTATTGAAAATGCAACAGGAAAAAGAATACAGTACATTATTTTTTTTTCTATTTGGTCTATGAATTAAGGGAAAGGTGATGTGTTAAAACATAAGAAATGTTATTAACTGTACTCTACTCATGGGAGAAGCAAACTGTAGCTAGCTTATGTATTGTTTCAAAAAAGATTTGAGGCCGCTGTAAGATTGGTTAGTATAGGCATAGTAACTGACAAAAGAGTCTCTGTAGTGCTTGAGAACCCATGAAAAGAAAATGTTCCCTGCCCTTTCTTTATGTGCATATGTAGCTTTCAAACAGTGATTTTGAAATGGTTCAATAGCAAAAACTGGCCTTCTGCTGTCAGAGAGAATGCTTCAGGGGTAGATCAGCAAATAGTATAGATCAGTGACTTCTGCTAAGTGTACGGCCTCTGTGGAAGTTGTTTTTCCATCACTCATCCCCTCCATCAAAGCTTTGTGATTCATCCTTCCCATAGGTGCTGGACCCAGGTGTGTGAGGGCAGAACCCAAAGCACACGGAAGAGGAAATCTCTTTGTATTTCAGCATTGCACACATCTGTGCAGTAACAAATGGAAAGAATTAGTGAATAATGTCACAGAAATTTAGTTGATGCACTTAATAAGTAAATTTTAAGCAACAAATACACATAAGTAATTAATCCACTTCTGATTGGCAATGGACATGGAAACCATATCCATCTGAGAACCCACATGATGGAATGTTAATGATGCATGGCCATGTTGGAGAAAAGAAGAGGATTTAGGCTTGGCAAAGACAAATATATTTTATCTAGATACAGTAGGCTAAAGATTTTATTAATTCTTTACTTTGAGTGAGGTTTGGAAAGTAAAGTCAGAACTGAACTACATAAAGAACATTTTCCTGTCATACAATATACTATTTGTGATTTTTGTATATCGATTTGTATTTAAATGATTTATTCGGTAAATTACATTGTTCCTTCTATTATCCTTTTCTACCTGTTTACGGTGCAAAGTTAAAAAACGTTTCTGCAGTTGTGAAAGAGAAATAGCTAAATCAGGTTGTGTTTGTCAGGATAGGTTCCACAATGCTAGTGTAGCGAATGACACCTGAGCCCTTAAACTGTTAAAGGTTTACTTTTCACTCATCAGAAGTCTCCTGAGGGGTCTAGTTGCTCTTCAGACCCACTCCCAGGGATGCAGGGTCGCTTGTTTCTTATAGCTACACCATCTGGAAAATGGGGCTTCCAGGGACACAGAGGTGGGGAAAGGGGGAGTGCCCTTAAGAACCCACAGCTGACTGGGCACAGTGGCTCATGCCTGTAATCCCAGCACTTTGGGAGACCTGAGTGGGTGGATCTCTTGAGGTGCGGAGTTCAAGACCAGCCTGACCAACATGACAAAACTGCGTGTCTAGTAAATACACAAAAATTAGCCGGGCACGTGGCATGCTCCTGTAGTTCCAGGTACTCGGCAGGCACTGAGAATGACTTGTACCCAGGAGGAGGAGGTTGCAGTGAGCTGAGATCGGGCCACTGTACTCCTGTCTGGTCGACAGAGGGAGACTCTGTTTAAAAAAAAAAAGGCCGGGCGCGGTGGCTCACGCCTGTAATCCCAGCTCTCAGGGAGGCAGAGGCGGGAGGATAGCTTGAGCCCAGGAGTTCGAGACCTGCCTGGGTAATATAGCGAGACTCCGTTCTCCACAAAAAGGAAAAAAAAAAAAAAGACAAAAAAAAAAAAAAAAAAGAACCTAGAGCTGGAAGCAACACTCTTCATTTTTCAGCAAGCCTATTGGTTACTACTAGTTACATGGCCCCAAGCTAATGACATGAGAGGGTGGAAACTGTAAGACTCTTCTTTGGAGAGTAATCAGTGGACACCGCTGTTCCTGCAGCAACTGATTACTACAAGATCTGTGCTGAGAATGGCCAGATATGGTAAGCAATACCTCCTCTAGAGTTCTTGAACTGTAGAAAGCATAAAACCATGGAGGAGCTTGTAGAAAGGGTACATTTCCAGGCCCGTATGTATAGTTCAGTTTAATAGGGTTGAGATGGGACTAGTGTTTTCAATCAGGCATACCCTATTAAGATATGTGTGCTGCGTGGTACACAAAGAAGACTCTGCATTGCGGTGCAATGTAAAAATTATCTTTAGGGGACTGGAATGTAAAGAAAACGAAACTAAAATTCAAAAACAAATCTCCTGGGAAAGTCAGAGTCAACCTTCTGTTCCACAGGGAGTCCATTCTGCTCCACAGTCCTGGAAAGTTCAACAAATATCCCACCAGTCCTTTGCAGGTACGAATGCAATACTGCTAAAAATCTCTACGTGGAAAATAATGACAGACCAGGGCCCTTGTCCAGGCTCCATACTTTCTCATCAAGATGTCTTCTTCTTTTGCCAATTGCTCTTATACTTGACTTGGAGAAAAAGCAATAATGGAAAACATCATGTCTGCTTCTTCTCAAAGCTGTAAAATAGGGTCTTCCCTTTTTTTCTTTTCCTCTCAGATTGTTACCAAGACATCGTGCTCATTAGTAGTTATTCTTTGGAGAGAAAATTAGAAGAAAAAAATTAGACGATAATATGGGTAATTTTAAGTGTAAGCATGCACAAAAACTTCTTGAAAATCAGGTTGCGGTCTGTGTTCTTATTTTAGATGTGCCTCTGTTAACTTTTTCTCAATAAGCAGGTGCATACACTTCCCCAAGCTGTCACTGGTGTTTATTTAGCCTGTATGCTTCAAAATCTACTGATGGATGATACCCAACCAGCTTGAAGCTTGACTTTCAAAAACCAGAGCCTTGAAGTTTTAATGAGACTTTCTTAAAGTGTGGTCCAATGAATTTGTTAGAATAGGAGCATCTCTCTCAAAGATACCATAAGAATATCACATTTGTATGTTAATTTTAGTTCAACAAATAGGAAAAATGATTATGAGTAATAGCTCTCAGCTTTCAGATAGTTCTTTTCATGTTCAAAGTGCTTGACAAACATTAATTAAATCACTGGCAGTCAAATTAGATAAATATGTTCTCTGTATATGCATAGCTGTACCTTCCATGCACACAGTCTTCTAAATCACATCACGGCAGATCAAACATTTTTTTTTTTTTTTTTTTTTTGCCATCTGAACTTGGTTGGCTGACACTGATTCCAAGCAACAGATAATTGCTGGAAGGGCTAATCATGAGGAGAGATTATGTAAGCTTTCTTTGTTTTTAAACGAAAACATGAATTTATCCTTGATAAAAGGTACAGGATGAACCACAGTATGAAACGCTTCTGTCTCTAGGCCGCAAGGTAACAATGACAAAGCAAATTCTCTCGCATTATAGTGTTCGAATAGTTAAACCCTAATTTAAAGAGATCATTTCATTAACAGAGAGTACATTTTATGCTTCCTGGGCTACTGATATTTTTGGCCTCTTTCAGCACCAATAACAAGAAGGCTTTTAAGGCTAAATATGGTGTTGATTTCAGCAATATGGTAATTGTTCATTAATGCTAGGGATCCTTGGTCACTACTGACTTGAGAAGCACTTGGGCTGGCAAATTAAATATAGTAAATTTCATGATTATTTTTAGAATCACTTACACTTATTTTTCCTTCATTGAATTTAATGAAGTTTTCCAAACCATCCCAAGAGATTAACTGGCCCCAATGGATCTTAAAATGAAGTATATTCCAAATAAAAAAGAGTGCTAATAGCATTTCATTTTTCAATAACACCTAACAAATTAACACACTCTACCCACCGACATCATACAATCGGGAAAAGGCATGCACATGCATGTGTGGACACAGCTTAGCCAGAGGCAGGTTTGCTTTCCTTGAGGTGCTCAATTGCATTGCTACAAATGGAGGGGACTTAGGTTTCTCCTTCCACTCTGATTGCCAAACTAGTTTTGTCTGTTTCTAGGGAAGAAAAGTACTCATTAATTGTCTTGCAGTTTGCTGGGCAAAAGAACATCTAGTTCAACCGAGTTGTCTTCTTCCAGACTGCAATAGTTGCACTTGGAGTCATGGTATCTGTATATGTGCATCTCACAGAATGGTGTTAGTTTCTCTTTATATGCATAATATCTGGGTGATTCCCCTTCTTTATTAATGAAAACCTGGAATTCAGTGACAATATATGATGTGTCCAAGGTCCAATCCACAGCCCATATGGTTTAGACTTAACAAATGGCAATAATGGAGCCATAACTGATATGATATTACATTTGCCTCAGTGTTTCTACACTTAGCCTCTTGCCATATCTCAGGAATAAAAGTAAATTTTCTGTAATTACATTTAGAGCAAGGAGTCATTGATGTGACTGCATTTTGGCCCAGAAAAGCATATCAGATACATCTCTAATACATTTGTTTTCCCCTCAGTTAGACCTAATGGCAGCATTTAATTAAAAGTTAGACCTGATGGGAGCATTAAATGGATTTAGAAATTCAATAGTATTTGGGCCGGATACGGTGGTTCACGCCTGTAATCCCAGCACTGTGGCAGGCCAAGGCGGGCAGATCATGAGATCAGGAGATCGAGACCATTCTGGCTAGCATAGTGAAACCCTGTTTCTACTAAAAACACACAAAAAAAATTTAGCCAGGCATGGTGGCACACGCCTGTAGTCCCAGCTACTTGAGAGGCTGAGGCAGGAGAATCGCTTGAATCTAGGAGGTGGAGGTTGCAGTGAGCCGAGATCGCGCCACTGCATTCCAGCCTGGGCGACAGAGCCAGACTGTGTCTCAAAAACAAAAACAAAAACAAAAACAAACAAACAAAAAAATTCAATAGTATTTCAAAGTATAAATGGCCTTAAAAGGCAAATAAAATACACATATCCTTTTGCACACTTTGAGTTGTACTGGTTTTTATACTCAGAGAGTTCACTGCTTCCCTTTCCTCACTTCTTACCTCCTCATTCTATGGAAACTCTTCTCTTAGAGTTCACATGTTCTTAGGGCTCTACACTGGCATACCATCTGCCTGAGCTACTCTTCTCTGGATCATCCATGACTGGTTGTTTCTTTCATTCAAGTGATAGTTTAAGTGTTCCTCAGAAAGGTCAGTCCTACTCCCTACACATGCATTCTGACACCTTTGCCCTTTATTTTCTTCAGAGCAACTGTTACTCTTTTTTTTTTTTTTTTTTTTTGAGATGGAGTCTCGCTTTGTCACCCAAGCTGGAGTGCAGTGGTGTGATCTTGGCTCACTGCAAACTCCGCCTCTCAGGTTCACACCATTCTCCTGCTTCAGCCTCCCGAGTAGCTGGGACTACAGGCTCCCACCACCACACCCGGCTAATTTTCTGTATTTTTATTAGAGACAGGGTTTCACCGTGTTAGCCAGGATGGTCTCGATCTCCTGACCTCATGATCCGCCCACCTTGGCCTCCCGAAGTGCTGGGATTACAGGTGTGAACCACCGCGGTCGGCCCAGAGCACCTGTTATTCTTATAGTTGTGTATCTACTTGTTCTTCTCTGTCTCTCCTGAACAGAATGTAACCTCAGTAGGAATAGGAGTTTTTATTTTACTACTTTACCTCCAATACCTAGAAGGGTGCTTAAAGATTAACGAAAATGTGTTGAATAATGAACTTTATAGATCATATTACTTCCAATCCATTCAACAGTATTCCTCCCTGTTTCCATATAAACACACCTTCCAGTCCACATATGTTCTTCTCACTGTCCATGGAATTTACTCTCTATTGTTTCAGGTGCTTTGAACTTTTTTCTTCAACCACATTGTAAGCTTCGGAAAGGCAGAGGCCCTTCCCTTTTTATACTTTTCTAGGCTTCCACACCTAGCAGAGTTCTGAGTAGAAACATACCAAAATGCATTTGGTACTTATTTAACAAACACTTACTGATTTATTTCCTACTATAATATTATATGCTGGATTACTGAGCACTTTTATATCAGTGGGGCTGAAGTAGAAATAAAAATTAGCTGACCATAAAACGCCAACAGGGACAAGAACGGGGTGAGAGTTTTCTTTTTCACCTTCTAATTCTATTTAAGCAGTAAACTACAGTTTT
This sequence comes from Macaca fascicularis, assembly GCF_037993035.2. Classification (NCBI taxonomy): domain Eukaryota; kingdom Metazoa; phylum Chordata; class Mammalia; order Primates; family Cercopithecidae; genus Macaca; species Macaca fascicularis. Next base: position 39,854,014 of record NC_088386.1, on the reverse strand, counting down.
CTGGAATGAGTTTGTGACGATGAGGATCTACCTTGGGAAAATGTCTGGCTTCCTTATCGATCAATTTAGACGCTGTACCAGTGAGTGTTGATCATCTTCCAACTCTAAGGTGCGAAGGTCTGTATATCCTGTTATTGACTCTTTCCACAATCCTAAAGTCATTTTGGACTTCATTCTCGTCTTTGATTCTTATATATACTCAGTGAACCCAAGTCTTTCCTCAGTTGTATTCATGACCAATGATTCTTTTAAATTCTATTTGCTTCATTAGAACCAGACAAGGTTATGGTCGCCCTGTCTTGTCCTCCTCTCCCCATTGCAAGTTCACCCAGATGATTTCCTATTAGAATAAATACCTCAGGCTCAAATTTAGGCTCTTGATCACTGATCCTACTCTGTTATTTCAGTTAGTTTTCTGTTGTTTCTAAAATGAATCTCCTGTTTTAGCTCAGCTGATTCCTATCTTTTCCCTGGTTATTGATGTGCCTATTTTCTTCTTACTACCTTTGTTTAAGCAATTTCCTTTACCTTTTTACTCCATAAGCCAACCTAAATTCTAAATTTCATTTTTTGTCCTTTTTTTTGTTGTTATTGTTAAGAAGTCTTTCCTTAATTTACATGGATTATTATCTTAAAATTGGTAATTGACAATTGAATCCCTCATTAGTAGTGTTGAATTATCATTTTGTGTTTCATATTTTACCTTCCCAATGATGTCATAATTTTCTTGGCAATAGGGACTTAATAATTCTTAAAATTAGGCACAGACCTTGTCACCACCGAGGATGAATGCATTTGGTTGGTTCATGGCTCTGGAGGTCTGGCCAGAATTGCCTGGATCATGCAGATGAACCCTGACTGAGATGAAAGTTGTGCAACAGGAATCCTTGAAATCAGTGGGACAAAACAGCTTCTGACAGAAATACCTTCTTAGCTAATGCCAAGTGCAATTTCATACATCACTCAGACCATGTAGGCAAAGCTGCAAAGTCAAGGAATTTTGATGTTGAATTGCTTTATGTAAGTGTTAACTATTAATATGAGCCAGATGCTAGCAGGTATGTGAGACAGAAAGTCTGAGTTTGAACCCTGGCTTTGTTTCCAATTAAGCTGGGTAATATTGGGTAAACAACTTACCATCTCTGGGCTTCAGTTCTTAATCAGGTTTAAAAAGATTTAAATTTTTTTCATTTTAAAATGAAAGGTTTAGACTCCCAATTAAACTTCCAGTTTAATTATAAAATTATGTAATCTTATTTTAAAAGCAATGAAATAGCAGCCACAAACTTTAGGATTTTTCAGATATTGTGGTTCGATTTAGAATTTTTCCATTTTACAATGGGTTTATCTGGATGTAACCCCATGGTAAGTTGAGGAACTTTTTATGACTTATGATGGAGTTACGGTTTCTACTGAATGCATATACATTTCATACCATCCTAAAGTTGAAAATATTGGAAGTCAAGGACCATCTGCTGTGTTGCTAGCATTAAATGCAATTTCGGCTTACAATACTTTCAACCTACATTGTGTTTACTGGGAAGTAACCCCATCGTAAGTGGAGAAGCATTTTGTACCTTATTCTGTGTAATAGGATTTGCTAGTTTCATATGCAGTCAGGAACACTCACTTTCAGGTTTTGGCATTTACTCTTTTCTGTTTCTCAATTTGTGTGAAAGTGGATGGACAGATGGTTTATTAGGCTTTCAAATGCTTACAATGCTGTTGTTCAATTCAACAACGGTTTTAAACTTTGAATGTCCACAGAGCTGGATTTTGTTTAGAACGGAAGATAGTTTCAACGCTTCAATTTAAGGATAAGAATATTTACTCACATAACTTAAAGCAACTTGTGGATATAACTACAAAGGCCTAACCGATTTCCTTTATTTTCGTATGTTTCTTAACTCATTTCCGCATCACAGCCTAACTCTTCCAAGTTGCAGTTTTAAAAACGAAGTTACTTAATAAACCAGACATACAGTTACATTTGCATGTTTTGCCTTGGCCAGAGTCATTTAACCTACAACCTCCTTCCAGATACAAAATCCTTTACTTCAGAAAGGAAATTTAAAGAAGGGCCACATTCCTCACTTTACAGTCAAAAGAACACCTGGGACTTCCTGGTACTCTTTTTACTATGTATTCTATAAATAAAAGAGTTAAAGTGAAATTAGGTCGCAGGGGAAAAAAAATCCAACACTTGTGAATTTTAAGCCCCAACAGAAAATCCCATTCCTTGAAATTCAAATGGCAATGAAAATATTATTGCACGAGGAAAATATAGATGGAACTATGCAAGTCAAAAGATGGTCTCCACTGCTGTCGCTTTGTTTTGTGATTTTTAATTACTCAATGTGACTCTCTTCGCGTAAGTGGGACCGCGAACATGCAATTATTGAATACTCAAACTGCATCAGAAGTGTGTGTAGTAGCCAGAACCCAAAGGACGCGAAAAATGGAGAGAAAGGAAGGCAAGAGCCTTGCCAGGAGGGAACCGAGAAGGTCCAGAGGGAGGGATACTAAGAGGCATTGGCAAAGCAGCTGTGGAGGAGGTACGGGCTGCACAGCAGGTAGGGGTGCCGGCAAGGGAGCCGGGAACGCACAGGAGCCCTGAGGCTCTAGCAGGCCGGGGAGTGGACTGGGAAATGAGATTCAAGGGTCCGGCTGGAAAACTGCAGGAGGAATCCGAGGTCGACCTAATGAACAGCACAGACCTTCCAGAAGGAAAGAGAAGGTGACTATGCGAGCTTAGAACAGGACTAGTAGGTTGGGGAAAGAGTACGAAAAAGCTGAAGGGGCGGACAGGGTGCTGACGAAATGGGAAAGGGCACGCAGGGAGGTGGGGAGCACAGCGAGGCCGGGGGACAGTGGGCAGGTGCGAGGAGCCTAGCCCGCGGGCCAGGGCGCAGCGACTCGCGCGGGCGGGAGCGGCCGCTGACTCACTGACCTAGCGCCCGCAGAGTCTGGGCGGCGCAGAGAGGCGGAGCCTCGATTGCGCGGGCGGGCCGAGGGGCGGGGCCAGCGCCTGACGCGCCTGGAGGCCGGGGCGGCCGCGGGCCGGGAGGGGCGGCGGCATCCGCGGCGGCCGCGGGGGAGGGGCACGGCGTCAGCGCGTCGCCGGCTGGGCCGCGCCGGTGGCCAGGAGGGAGAGACAAGGAGGAGGAGGAGGAGGTGAGTAGGCTCCGGGCTGGGGAGCCGCGCGGGCCGGCGGGGAGGCGGGGAGCGCGGCCCCTCCCCTCCCCGGCGCCCGCCTCGCGGGGCTGCGCTGCGCGGAGTTCCCAGAGGGGCAGCAGCAGCGGCTGCGGCGCGGGGAGCCGGGGGCGGGGGGTGTGGGGGAGGCGGAGCTGAGAGCCGCGCGCTTCCCGGGCGCACGCGCTGCGCTCCCTGCGCCGCCGTCCGCACCGCGCTCGGAATGGGGCGTCCAGGCCGTGGCGTTTTGTTCCTTCTGCAAACTGGTCGTGTTCGAATTGCGTTTTCTTGGTGCCTACACGTCGTGCGTGCTGGTTTTCGCAGCCCGGCGCTCGGCTTCTTCCTCGCGCAGCCTGCAAGGACGGGTGGGGGCACGTCGCCCTCGCGCGGGAGAAGGGAGGCCGGGTGCCCGGGTTGGCCTGAGTTGGCTAGGGTGCTTCGCCGACCACCAGGCTGCCCGGCGCTTGGCCCCTTGCAGTGCGAGCCCCAGGCCTTCCTGAGGGAAACCTTCGCGTCTGGCTTCTGGTCGCCCTCAGTTACCAGACCTCACCAGCGTCCCACTCCCCTCTGCCAGCCGAGTGTGAGGACCCTCACTGTGCCCCCCATCCCGGAATCCCTCGTTTGAGGATTAAGCACATAATTTCCCATTTTTATCGGGATCCAGACAATCCCATTCTGTCCAGGTGGAAAGATTCTCTGAATTTAAGTCTTGGGAATCCAGCAGCGAAATTTAACCTTTAGTCCCGAAGTAGTTTTTTTGCCTTCTCCCGCACATACAACTTTTAGAGTCTTCTGACAACTGCTGCATTAGGTTATCTTGAGATTCTTAAGTTAATGCCTTGAGGCGGTGTGATGTGAGGTTCAAAGAGAAGGCTTTTACAGCTTTTCCTCCACCTGTATCGCAGTTTGAAATGGAAAACGTGAGTTGATGATGATTTTCCACACGAGATGGATTTCAGTTTGCAGCCCCCGGCTGCCATGGCTCACGTTGGTTATTTGGTGCCTACCCCTGAAGTTGATTTTAAAGCTGAACATTGTGGTAAGGTAAAGGAGCTGCTGAAAAAGAAGTTCAGTACAATTCAATAGAGCCATTCTATTGGCTTCTACTAACCTGTTTAACCTTAAGCTTTAACCTTGACAGGAGTTTCATGTAGGAACGCACATACTAAGTGAAATACTGAATTTTAATTAGTGCGTTCCAGGTCTGATTTGGATTAGATTCTTCTCGGCTCCCACTCCCTTTTGGTATACATTTTCCTTAGGGTCCTGTACTGTATTAAATGAAACAGTTTTAGTATTGAGGGTCACGAAACTTTCTTTGACATACTTGAAAACAATGAATAGGTAAAATCTGAAGCATAATACTTGCAATAAGGCAGGAAATAGTAAATTTTTTAACATCACGTTTGCAAAGTTAAGATGGCTTCTTTAGTCTTGATTTGAAAATTGTGTTGACGTTTTAATCTTATGCATCACAGAAGTACAGAATTTTCGATGTGTAAGGGACTTTAGTAGTATAATCCAGTCGCATTATTTTATAGAGAAATTAAGAATCGAAGGCAGTTTCTTGATGAAATTTAGCAGGAGCCGAATAGAACTAGTTGTCTTAATTAAGTAAACACTTACCTAGGTAATTCAGACCTCTTCTACTAAAGTTTGTTTGATTATGGCATCTTAAAAAGCCAAGTAATTAACTAAATTTAATTTTTTTTCTTAATTTATGATTTGGACCCATTAGACTGATAATGCCATAAATTGTTCATAGGAAGTATTTGCATTCTATCAGTTTAAACATTACTTTCCAGTTTTTTCAAATTAGTAATTATCTTGCGCTTCAAGAATCGATTCATATTTTTGATTCGGATAGCCTACGTCACTTCTAGCAGATTGGTATTTTAAGAGTCTTAGAGTTATGGTGTATATAAACCTTGATATCGTCATGTGTCATTTAATGACAGGTATGTTCCGAGAAAAGATACTTGTGGGAGCATCATAGAGTGTACTGACACAAATCTACATGGTATAACCTACTGCACACCTAGGCTATGTGGTATAGTTTATTAGTCCTGGGCTACATCTCTGTTCAGCATGTTACTGTACTGAATACTGTATCTAAACATATCTAAACTTAGAAAAGGTACAGTAAAAATACGGTATTATAATCTTACGGGGCCACAGTTGTATATTCGATGTCTTGTTGACTAAAATGTTATGTGATGCATGACTATCACTTAGGAAGGGAAATCCTATCACATGTAATAATCTAATTCCAGCATGCCCAATCTCACATTTCAAAGTGGGCCTCAAATGCATGAGTCTTGAAGTTCTTGCTGTGGTGAGATGAATTTTTTGCATCCCAGAGCACAGTGTTTAGTGTGGACATTTAGTAAATATTTGTTGGCCTGTGTGCACTTTCCTGGTAGGCGCTTCGTGAGTTCGGCTACGTCCTGCTCATCTGTGTATACCCATTTTCAAGTGTAGTGGATACTCTTTAAATGCTTATGATCTTGTTGGGCTTTATCTAATTTCTGAAGGTAGCAGAGTGCCAGGAAGTCCTGAATCATGATATAGTAAACTTGAAATAACTCAGTTCCTTTTTTATGTTGAACCAGATAACTCTGTTAGGTTGAATTCCAATATTGAAAGAGGTAGCAGGTGTCAGATTAGAAAAATTGGGGGAAGAAACTTAACAGTGTGAATTTTGTTCTTTAACTTATGTTAGTCACTCTGATATTGGGAAAGAACATTACTTTAGTAATAGAACACCTTAGGTGAGCTAAAATACAATGTTTCCACGAGAGCAAAGTGTGACAACATGAATTGAGTGACTCTCTTGATTGTTACCATAGGCCACATTTTACAATCTTGGTTTTATTTTATAAGGATGTTTTTCAGCATATAGACCTTTGTAAGGAACATAACTTTCAGAGTTCAGACTACCTTGGCAAATTGTCTCAAATGATATTTTAAACAGTTTTAGGTTGTATTTGATATATTATGCTTCTTGTTGGTGTTACATGAAGAACACTGTGTATTCTTTTTCTTGTATTCTTACCTCTTCTTCTTCTTCTTTTTTTTTTTTTATGTCAGAATAGCATGTTTTTTAATTTTAGTTTTTTTGAGGCAGAGTCTCACTCTGTCACCCAGGCTGGATTGCAGTGGTGTGATTGCAGCTCACTGCAGCCTCCGCCTCCCTGGTTCAAGTGGTCTCCTGCCTCAGCCTCCTGAGTAGCTGGGATTGCAGGAATGCACCACCACACCTGGGTAATATTTTTTGTATTTTAGTAGTGATGGAGTTCCACCATGTTGGCCAAGCTGGTCTCGATCTCCCGCCTTGGCTTCCCAAAGTGCTGGGATTACAGATGTGAGCCGCTGTGCCCTGCCTGGTTATTTTTTTAAAAAAACTGAGGAAAATTTTCAAGCATTTCTCTTGGAAAGTACAAACCAACACTCCATTCTTTAAATTGCCAGGGTAAAATTTGGGCTGAGCAGATGCAGAGCCAATTCCATAGGATGATTCCTAGTTGAACATGTAGAGTCATAGAGGTAATAGCCTTCCTTCATAGGGATGTCTTTGAACTGCTTTCATTTTTTTTTTCTACTAGTATTATTACTGAAAGCAGTTGTACAGTAGAGTAGGATGGTGTTTAATTTATAGGAAGCAAATCAGCTCACATCTATTGTTGCTGGTTCTGATGTCAGTCCTAGTCTGCCTGGCCTACTCACTGCCAGACCAGTTTCTTCTATTCAGACCGAAGATATTTTAAGACCTCTGTCACCTACAGGAAGGATCAGGAATTATTCTGGTGCCCTGAGCATCCATTGCTCACAGAGTATGCTGTCTCACCATATCCTTGGGAAGTACTCAGTTTGCCTGCAAGATTTTCATTTTTAAAGCACTTTTCTCATACGGAGTTTTGAAATAATGACAAACACCTTAACTAAGTGTGTGTGAGGTATCTAGAATATTTCAAAATAGTTGTAGATGGAGTTAGGATATAGAATCAGACAATTAGTAAGAATATCTAGTGCTTTTTCCCTATGCTCTGTAGGATCACACAAGTCATTTAAACAGATGATAATTTTTTTTGAGTATTTAAAAAATAACCACAGCCGGTGTGGTGTCTCACGCCTGTAATCCCAGCACTTTGGGAGGCCAAGGCTGGTGGATCACCTGAGGTCAGGAGTTCGAGACCAGCCTGGCCAACATGGTGAAACCCCATCTCTACTAAAATACAAAAATTAACCTGGCATGGTGGCACGTGCGTGTATTCCCAGTTACTCAGAGGCTGAGGCAGGAGAACCGCTTGAACCTGGGTGGCAGAGGCTGCGGTGAGCTGAAATCACACCACCGCACGCCAGCCTGGGCGACAGAGCGGGACTCCATCTCCAATCAATCAATCAATCAATCAATCAATCAATAACCAGAGAAGCAATTCCACACATAACCAGAGAAGCAATTCCACAATCTTTCCTTAGTAAGTGATAAATAGTCCATAGAATTTATATTTCTTGGGTGGTTTCTTTTTGTATTCCAGGTCCTTTGTGGAACTGGAACCTTGTCTTAAGCCTGTTTAGTCACCCTAACAGGTTGATCTCCTCTCCTTGCTATCTCCCTACCCTTAGGGAGCCAGGATCTATTCTTATCCATAGGTAGGTGGTTGGGGTCTTGCAGAGCCACGATCCTGTGATGCTGCTTTCTGGACTCACACTCACCAGACTGACCCTTTAGATACTGAGATCTAGACTCCGTGGCTGTTATAATTTGAACGTTTTTGAGGGTCAGCTTTTCATTTGCATCAGGGACTCTAGGACACCCTGGATTCATCCAGTCATGAGTTAGAATGCCTTTCCTGACTAGCCAGCAGTTGGATTCTTTGCTTTCTTAGTGGAGACACTTAAGGGTGTCTCCCATAAATCAGTGATTTTTATGCAGTTTCAATGGTAGCTGGTTATTTTCAAGTGTTTAATTTCCTGCCTTTTTCTTCTCTTAGTTTTGAACTTTCATTTGATCAGGTATTGGGGTTCTCAGGACCCCGTATTTGGGTTCTATTTGCTGGAGTGACAGAACTCAGGGAAACACATTTACTTGTTTATTATAATGGATATTGCGAAGGCTAAGATGAAGAGACGTGTGGGGCAGGGTATGGGGAAGGGGCACAGAGCTTCCATGTGATCTCTGAGTGCACAGCTCTTTGTTCAGTTATCTGGAATCTCTCTGAACCCAGTTTCTTTTGGGTTTTTGTGGAGGCCTTATGACAGCATTCCTTCCTCCAGGGTGTAGAATGGGATATTCTGTGGGTTGGGGGCGAGGCTTGGGAAAAGCATTAAGAGTCCTGTCTTGGGGCAGGAGAAGGTCAGAGGCTGTCCCCTGAGGCCTAATACACCCAACATTGTAGCAAAAGACTGGATCAAGGGCTGTGGTAGTTATGAGCCAGGAACCATGCATGGAATCTTCCTCTCTATTTCTCTCATCTTTCTTTCTCTGTGTGGTGTATATAAAACATCATAGGTATCTATTACACATTCCTTGACATGGTCATTATTTGTCTTTACATCTAGACCATGTGTACCCCCGGGTTGGAACTGAATCTGTGCAGTTCCTGGAGGTGTCCTTAGCACTCAGTACAGTGTCTGGCACATAGCAGGTGATAAATATAGATTAGATATAAATTTCTCCCAACAATAAGTTCTGTTATCAGTGTGAGAAGCCAGTGTTCATATAGAAGTTTAAAATTAATTCAGGAAACTTAGATGTTTCATTGCCATCATTAGTACTAGAGAGTCTGTGTATTTTAAATTATAGGCATATCCATGTAGAAAATGGCATCAGTCACCTGATAGGATATTTAATTAAGAAGAAAAGGTATATAATTTTCACTGTGTTGTCTTGTAAGGCATTGGAGATTTCAGTTTTTCGTGAATTTGATTAATATGTATATATTATCTTATATTTCTTACAATTAGTTTTATTATGAAGAGTTGAGTTTAATGGCCCTATTTTTGTTCATTAGTAATTATATACTAAAGCGTAAATTCTCATTAAAAGGCCCTTAAATGCCTGCTCGTAAAAAAGAGAGACCTCTTTGATTTTGTTCTCTATACGATCCCAGTTATTGTATTGAGGCAAGTCATCAAACTCTTTAGTGGTCTAAACCTTTAATTTGGTTTCAGAACAGTAGTCATGTATTGAACACCCAAATTACCAAGTCTTTAACAAGTAATGCAAACACTCCGTATTAAAAACGTAATGACCACAACTTTTTTTGTAAAATTTCTTATGCTAATTTTTTAAAGAGGACTTTTGAATTAAATTTCTCGTGAAGGCCAAAATCTTACACTTTTAATGGTGGGAGAGTGTGTGTATATGTGTAGAGGCGAGGGGGTGGTAATTTTTGTAGTGGTATTTTTAAGTGGACAGTTTACTAATTATGTTGAGGTAAACGCTTTACAACTCTAAAAGGAAAACTTCAATTATCTGAATGAAATGAGGTACATGAAATTAATTCAGATAAGTGGGAGAATCTTTGGTGTAAATGATGCATGTCAAGGGATGTGACCTCAATCTTGATTTTTTTTTTTCTTTTTTCTTTTTCTTTGTATCTGTCAGCTGCTTACGAGATTGTGATTCTTTTAGGTCATGTTAGGAATCATTGATGGGGGAGGTAAAGTTACTCTGTAGTTTTGTTTTTTCTTTGCTACATAGGAATCCAGAGTGTGGTATTCTGTGACGAGTATAATTGCTCATCTCTCCCCTGTACTGCCTGCTGTTTTAGGTGGTACACCACAGCCTTCCATTTTGTCACCTTCCTGTCAAACGTGTGTGGGGACTCCTTAAGAATACAACTTGTTTGAAATTAAAGCCACACTCCTTTGTCCAATCTCAGGATGTTTATAATTCCTAAAAGTTGAGTTACAGCAGGTTATAAGAGCAAATTGAGGTAGATGAACCGTGATTCCTTCTCTGTCCTCCTTTGAGTTTAAATATTAAGCAGCTATTTTGCAGTGTAGGCCCTTAAAATAGAAACAAAGGGTTGGGGCATGATGCCTAGCCTTTATAGATCCTAATTTGAAATGAAAATTTTATGGATCGATTAGAGTTTTAGGAAAATGATTATCTGCTGCAAATTACTAAGGTTTGCAGCATTCCTGGGCTCCTGGCATCTGAAAGCTATTGTGTAATCCGTTGAAAGCCTGTGTAGGTGTGATGACATTGTCTTCTAGGCTTTTTTTGTTTTGTGTTTTTTTAAATGGAAGCAAGCTTGTCTCAGCCACAGAGATGTGTACTGGCACCTTATAAGTGAATTTACTTTTTTCTGTATTCAGAACACCTGAAAACATGGCTCTTTATTTTCAGTGTGCACCAGCTTCCTTTTCACCTCTTGGTCTTTAAGATACAAGATGATTCATATCTTGATTACCTTGGGTAGGTGGGTATGATATCAGCAAGCTTTGTATCCGGACCTTGTGAGCAATCCCTAGGTCATTGCCTGAGACCTTCTTAAATATATGCAGGCAATGTGACTGCAGATTTTGGGTTTCACAGTCAGTCTAGATTGATTTTGACTCTGGGGCCATTTATGAGCAGCAAGCCTTTGCGGGGAGTTAGTAACTGCTCCAAGTTTCAGTTTTCTCATATCCCGTGGGGTGATTAGTCTTTTTTAGTGTTGTTGTTGTTGTTATTATTATTATTATTATTTTTGTAACTTAGTTGTATTAATCTGTTGTCGTATTCAAATAGTGTGAATTAATGAACTATCTAGAGCATATCATTTTGAAAGAAAGTAGGTTTTGTACTATTTAAAGACAGAGGTAATCAAATTAGTAAAAATCTTTCCAAATAGAAGTCTTTCTCAATAGACTTTAAAACTATATAAGACTCTTGTAGTTATCAGTTTATTTATATACAAATAATACACTCCTGTGTGGTATAGCAAGACAGAGTATGTATTGTACTCTGCAGTCAGACAGACTTGTATGTGGATGATTCATCACTTGGGTAACCTTGGGCAGGATACTTTACGTATTTGATTCAAAGTTTTAGTCTGTAAAACTAGTAATGAAGATTTAAAGAATAGAGATGTAAAGAACAATAAAGGAGGCCGGGTGCAGTGGCTCACGCCTCTAATCCCAGCACTTTGGGAGGCCGAGGTGGGCGGATCACCTGAGGTCAGGAGTTCGAGACCAGCCTGACTAATATGGTGAAACCCCATCTCTAATAAAAATACAAAAAAAAATTTGCCGGGTCTAGTGGTGGGCACCTGTAATCCCAGCTACTTGAGAGGCTGAGGCAGAAGAATCACTTGACCCCAGGAAGTAGAGGTTGCAGTGAGCCGAGATCATGCCATTGCACTCCAACCTGGGCAACAGAGCGAGACTCTGTCTCAAAAAAAAAAAAAAAAAAAAAAAAAAGAAAAAAAGAACAATAAAAGGTAATAAGGACAATAAAAAGGTGGTTGTGAAGACTTAAGAGGAAGGTATGCAAAATACTTGATTATGCCTGAGTCCAATAAATACTGCTAGTTGCTGTTGTGACCTTGGACAAGTAACTTCACCTTTCTTCATCACAGGTTTCCTTATCTGTAGCATAAGTATACAACTAACTAATAGGTTTAGTATGAGGATTAAATGAGATAGTACATGTAAGTGCTGACCAAATATTAATTACTATTGTTGTTTATATTTATATAAACAAATTAGACCAATTTTGATTTCAAGAATTTATACACATATATAGTATATTTATTATATGGGGGATATTCACTATGGATTTGGGGATGGTGACTTATTCATAACTTTCAGTGTTTCCTTGAGATGACAGTTCACAAATTGTGGTGTACAAATCCCCAGGGATCACTGAGAGCCTTTCAGGAATGTCCATGAGGTAAAAACCGTTATCATAGTAACACTAACTTTTTGACTTTTCTACTGCTTTGACATTTGCCCTGCTGGTATAAAAGCAATGATCGAAGAAACTAAGCATTCTAGAAATTAAATGGCAGTAAGACCCAACTGTGCTAGTAATCGTAGTATTCTTCACAGCTGTGCATTCACAGAAAAGAGAAAAAGCCACTTTCACTTAAGAATGTCCTTGATGAAGTGATAACAATTGCTGATTTATTAAATTTTGACCCTTAAGCATACTTTATTTTAATATTTGGTGTGATGAGAGGAAATGTGCAAAAAGCATTTCTGCTGCATATCCAGAGTACACTGCCTGTCTAGAGGAAAAATACATATGTCATTTTTCTTTTTGAGTTGCTAGTGAAACTAGCCAAATTTTGCATGAAACATCATTTTTACTTGAAAGAATGAATACCAGACAAACTGTGATTATTCAGACTTAGAAATTTGGCAGTCATTTTCTTGAAAATGAACAAAGTGAGCCTGTCACTTCAAGGAAAACAACTGACAGTATTGTTGCCAATGATAAAATTCAAACTTTCAAGTGAAAATTAAAATTTTAGAAAACTTGTGTTACCTGCTGTGCTACTGTCAGCTTCCCAGTACTTAAAAGATTTTCCTGATGAGATGGGTGGTGATTTTAATGAATGTTGAGTTTTTGCCGTTGTATGACGAATTGTGTCAAGATTTGTAATATCTATATAACTCCATGAACCAATATTTTCAAAGTGACCAGTGTTATAAAATTATGGGTGAAAGATCTTTTCAAAAAGCAAGTAACAGAATACAAAGAGGTCGTATGTATGAGATTCCATATTTTGACTAACCCTTAAGAAACTCTTACTTGTCAAGTTTTGGTGTAGTATCAAAAAAGAACATCCACAGTTATCTGAATGGGCTATTAATACGTATACTTCCTTTTCTCTCACTACATATTTGTGTGAGGCCATTTTTTTTCATGTAGCTCAATCAAAACAACATAGCACAACAGATTGAATGTAGACACCAGCATGAGAATCCAGCTGTTTTCTATTAAGCTAGGCATGAAAAAAATTTGCAAAGCTTTTATAACAACATAATTTTTTGCACAAAGCTTTTTTCTGTTTTGAAAACATTGTGTTTTCCTAAAATGTATTGTCTTATTACATATGTTATCTTATTAAGTTTTTAAAATAAATTGATAAATACACTTTTTCTTGTTTAATTTCTAATACGGTGAATGTTGATAATTATAAGCCACATAAACAGAAGCTCTTGGGAATACTCAGTAATTTTTAAGAACACAAAGTGGTCCTGACTAAAGAGATTGAAAACTGTTTCTTTAAGGAAAGAAGGCCAGGTTCATCAAATGAACACAGTTCTAAAGTTTTAATTGTTTGAATATTCCTTTGGAATATGGAGTTAATATGTCTGTAGTTTCTTTTTCTGGTTATATCAGTGGACTGCTGTGCCATTTTCCAAATATTCAGAGGGTAAGAAGGTTTTTGTTTTTAAAATGGATGCTACCTGCATGGTTGCCATACCAAATTGAGATATGGTTAATGGTCATTCTTTGTCAGCCTATTCACAGTTGATACCACTCTGTTGGTTGTGAGATATACCTGTGGTTTCAGAGCTGTTCACCATGGCCAATGACTTCAGGATAGTAGTGACTCTAACTTTGCAGGACAGGCAGGAGGATTGCTTAAGCCCAGGAATTTCGAGTCCAGCCTGGTCAACATAGCCAGACCCCATCTCTACAAAAAATTAAAAAAAAAAAAAAGAATTAGCCCAGTGTGGTGATGCACACCGTAGTCCCAGCTACTCGGGAGGTTGAAGTGGGAGGATTTCTTGAGCCCAGGAATTTGAGGCTGCAGTGAGCTATGATTGTGCTGCTGCATTCAGCCTGGGTGACAGAGTCAGACTCTGTCTCTTAAACAGACAAACCAACAAACAAGAAACCAGTTTTCTTTGAAGTCCATACACTAGGCTAATCCATCCTGACATTTTTTTAAGCTATTTTCTAGTAACGTCAATCTACAATTTATGAGTGAATTAACTATCTGCAACAATGTAATATGAATTACAGATGGGTTCTGTAGTGCCATTAATAGTATGAGCGTTTCAGCCTCATAATGGACTAATTAACATCTTTTTGTGTGGAATTATACTTTTGACTTCTAGAAATCTAGCTAAACACATTTCTCTGTTGCAGTCCAGCAGTGACAGGAAACTCTTCTTTTTCCCTCACAACAGAAACGGGGTTGTTTAAAGCTTTAGTGATAGCAAGAGAGGCATTTTGAAGAAATGCTCAAGAGACACAGATATCTTGGGCATCCCACGTGGTGGTGGGTGATAGGTAACGCTTTCAGATGAAGCAAGTATAGAAACTTTGGGCCAAGTAGCAGTGGTGGAGGGAAAAAATGGATATTCTGGATACTACTTGGTTGGGGGGGTTGATATATTCTCTTTTGGAGCAGATGCTAAAACGTAAGAGATGTTTTAAGTTGGGTGTTGCTAAGTTGGGAAATCCATCTATATAGATAAAATTTTCTTGGGCTCTTGTTATGTGAACTGAACTCAAATAACAAAAAGACAGGCCAGTTGGTAACATTGAAGAAGTCTTTGGCCAGAAGTTTCAATGTAAAAGGAAAGTGATGAACTTCAGGGGCAATCGTGACCAGGAGGAACAGTAGAAGCCAAGAGGAATGTTGGAATATGCAGACTGTTCACAGGGCCCCAAAACAAATCCACCGTTCAGGAAGGCTGTTAGAGCAGGGACAGAACTGATGATCAGCTGGCATAGTTCAAAGAATGCTGTGACTCAGCCCCTTGCCCACATGTCTTTGGCAGGAAATACTGCCAGACTAGACTGACGTCTAGTACAGGAAGTCCATTACAGAGAATGGTTGATATAAAGCAGAAATTCAGAACCAGGAGAGTTTGGGGACATGGAGCAGGCCAATGTTGGAGAACTGGAATTTGACCTGAAGGTGAACTCCTTGTCTTCTTCCTGCCCAAAGTCAATATTAACTCCTTGGATTGAGGCAAAACTGAGCCAAGAGGGAGGCCAAAGTGACTAGAACTGTCTGCATTGTAGTAACAGGTCTGGCCCAACAAATACTTTCAGTTGAATGCATAGAAGTAAGACAGGAAAACATTATAGTCTTTCCACTTAGGTTCTCCATGTAACATACAGTAGATATCATGTTACCTACTCACTAAAAAAATAATCTAGGCGAGGGGTTTGCAAACTTCTCCTTGGAAAGACCAGGCAGCAACTATTTTAGTCTTTGTGGACCCTATGGACTCTGTTGCACCTACTCAAGTTGGCCACTGTAGTGTGAAAGCAGCTGTAGAAAAATACCTAAATGAAAGAATATAGCCATGTTCCAATAAAACCTTATTTATGGAAGTGGAAATTTAACTTCATATAATCATCACATGTCACAAAATATTAGTCTTCTTAAAAAACCTGTTTTCAACCATTTAAAAATATAAACTCATTCTTAGATCATAGATGTACAAGAACAGGTTGCATGCTGGATTTCAGTGCCCAGGCAATAGATTGTTGACCCTTTTCAGGCAAATAAATTACTATCAGTCATGATGCTGAAAGCTTAGCAGTGCTGAAATAGATGTTTTCTAGGACTATGCTATTGGTGACACTGTCTTATTTTATAGGTGACACTGATGATAAAAATCCATCCAAGAATTTAGATGTGACATCTGCAGCAGGTTCAAATCTCTCAGCTATAAGACAAACTGGATACTTCCTAAGGATTGCCATCTATTATGCACAGAGCCAAAATCCGTTACTGAAATTGTCTGGGTGAGCCGCCTGCTGGGTCCAGTGATGCACTGGTAGACAAAGGAGTTGAAAAAGAAGTTTGGCATATTCTTTGGATGACTGGCAGAGTGTGACACCAGTATGGCACCAAGCCCTACTATGATTCCAAGGACTTCAGGACTAAATATATATATATGAAAAAAATTTTTGGTGGTATTGGTTGGTGGTGTTCAAGTAAATTTGAGCTTTACTTGGGGAATGTGTATTATATTATCATTCCATAATGTAATTGCTTTAGTAATCAAGCTTTAAAGATCTTATATTTATGAAACTCATATAGTTATCACCTTTTAGTATTGGGTTATCTCACTCTAAGGGAAATACAGTAAAGAAAAACGTCTTTTGACTAAAAGGGTTGATTGCAGGACTATGATTTTTGTGTGAAAGTGTTTGCTTAGGGGATTCTTGAAATTTTGCCTTCATCTAGAGTATTTAAAATGTTTCTGTTTGCAGAAAGCTATTATACTCGGAATTTTCTAGGAAAACGTCCTTTTCAGTGGACTCTTCAATAGTGAAATATCATACTGTACAGTATTAGTGTGCATAGAATAGTTGAATTCATAAATTAATATTTTTGGACCTATTAACTAAATTAAATTCACTTAAAATGATTTGACAAGCAGGTATGAACTGAAAATAAACCTATGTATTTGTATTTTTTAGAAGTATTGAATCAGAAGAAAACTGGAACATCAAAGTATTCTCTGAACCAAACTGATGTTTTATTTGGTTGAGAGTCCTTGCTTTTGGTATACTATTTATACCAGTAATAGAGGATTTGAAAGCAGTGCTGGGAAATGAAGTGTGTGGATTCTCTCAGTGTCGAATTCCATTTTTTCCCTCAGTGAATATTTAACATTTTTAAATCTTAGCATTCAACAAAAACTCTACAGTCTAGATGTAAACCATAGATTACTTTGTATATAGCATGTACAGTTCATCAACAAACAGTAAAGGTTCCCTCATGACTTACCTTGAAATCTTTATTCAAAGCATATACAATTCAATTTGTCATTGTGCCACTGCCACCACTGCATGTTTTTGGTCAGAGTGCAGTGCAACTAACATCGCCATCCTGCTAGGAAAAAGACCTGCAGGTTGCTGGATAGTGGAAGTTGCACACATCTAATTTACAAGTCAGATTAGAGATCAGAATCTTACAATAGCTTTATGTGGAATTGATTTCATTTCATGGTTTTTAAGCTGTTTTTTCATTGAAGCAATGCCTGTAACTGAAAGACAGGTGTGTTGTAGCATTTGAATACCTTAAACTCTTTTGAATCTGGAATGAAAGGGATGTTCTGGATTCTAAAACTCAGAGATTTTGAATTAAATGCCATCATTCATTTATTGTGCCATAATTGAACTACCTTGAGAACTGAATTTGGAATTACTGTGGTTAATATTTGGAAAGCTTTGCCATTTTAAAATATAATTCACTTTAGGAAGGACCACAATTGTGTGCGTGTGTGTGTGTGTTTATTTAAATAGAGCAGCAGGCACCTTTTTACCTTATAGATAAGGTAAATTTAATAAGAATTATGTGGTTTTTAACACTGATATCCCATTCTATTTAAGAAGTCCATTGTGGCCTTTCTGGAAGCCTTCAATAAGGGGAAAGGGACAATGAATAGAACACTGTAGATTGCAGTTTATGTTTTTCCTTTTAAGGCAAACCATTTTCAAAATATAATAATGCCAATGAATACATAAATCTAGATTGATAGATTGAAGTTATTTTAAGTTTACCTGTGTATATTAAAATTGAGAGCCATCTCATAAAAGTGAGTACAAAAAGTTGTTCATTTTAGAGTGTATAGTGTCATTTAATTGAATTAGAGAACACAGTTGCAAAAACACATCTTTTAGATGGTTCTTGAGCCATTAATTGATTTGTTGAATATAATCAAGAAGAAAATTCAGATGTTTAAAACTAGTTTTGTATCAGGTCAAAGGAGTATTTAGCTTTATCCTCCTCCACTCCCTTGTCTGGTGAGTTCTCATAAATTGCTTTCTGAAATGACAAAACATTGGGATTTGGAGAGCCTTGAGAATTCATCAGTTTTATCTTTTTCTCCAGTATGTTTTACAAAGGTCCCATTTAGTCATGATATTTATAGGATATGAGGAAGACAGTGGACTTTCATGGACTCCAGAAAAGATTTTGGAGAAAAATTTATGTAAGGTAAGGGTGTAGTAGCTATACATTGCTGTATTCATTTTATTGTTCTTTCTTTTTTGTTATTGTTACCTTGAAGATCTTGTTGCATACCAATTTACTGTATTCATTTTAGTATAGCTGTGACTATTTAAATGGGTTCCTTTCTAACCTTCCTTCTAACCTCAAAATCCCTGGTTAAGGCTTCTTTTCTTTAAAGAAAGTCAGAGGTAATTTTTTGAATGGAGAAAGTGAGGCTATTCCAGACATTGGGAAATGAGTGGAGTATGAAAGGGAGAATGAGATCTAAATGTGTTGTGATAGATAGTAAGATCGTACATGAACACTCTATTTTTGGATTGAGAAGGGTGCTAGAGTAAGTATATCAATGGAATAGAGTGGCTTGTTATCGTTATGAACTGTTTAGTGAAAGTCTCCAGTATGCCAGACACTGAGTAAGACATTTTGCATAAATTCAAAGTCTTTCCAAAATCTTGAAAGCAGGTGCAATTATCCCAATTTCCTTACGAGGAAACAAGTTAAATGGTGTATACACAATCTTAGAGTAAGAATTGAAATAGAGAATCCTACAGCTAGTGGCTCATTTTGTGCAGAGACCTTTTCTTTCTGGTGATTGTCTGATAAGTTATTAGTAAATAGAAAAGAAATCTGAAAGGCCAGCATACATGTAGGAAGATTTTAAGATTAACAGCTTTTAACATGAGTGACTTCGTGTTGGTGTTGTAGAATGACATTGGAGCCTCCTTGAGAAGCAGTGACGTATTTGCAGACATATCTGGACACTAGAACTCAACCATCTAATGGGTTGCCTTTATTATTAGTAAAGTATTGTATAGCTGCACTTTCAGGTGTAAGTGATGCCATGGTACAAAACTCATATACGGAGGGCAGGTGATCATGAGCTACCAAAGAAACTGGTATATATCATAAGCTGAATTGGATCAACTCCAAATAGAATCTGTAGAAAAGTACTTGAAAGAGGACTGGTTCAAGCAGTCATCTGATACAAAGCTGACTACCAAACTTTGGGATGCAGGGATGATAACTGGATAATGGTGTCATGAAGCTCATTAAAATGAGAACTGTAAGTGTTTACAGGCTTTATAAGCAGATATATGCAGCTCTGTAACAAAATACCGTCTTGGAAAGGACACTTTCAGCCATTTGGTTAGGAACAAGGCCTTAGCAGCAGCACTTTTTTTTTTGTTTTTTTTTGTTTTTGTTTTTTTTTTGTTTTTTTTTTGAGATAGGGTCTCACTCTGCCCAGGTTGGAGTGCAATGATGTGAACATGGCTCACTGCAGCCTCAGCCTCTGGGCTCAAGCAGTCCTCTCGCCTCAGCCTCCTGAGTAGCTGAGACTACAGGCATGTGATAACACCCAGCTAATTTTTTTAGTTTCTGTAGTGATTAGGTTTCGCCATGTTGCCTAGGCTAGCATTTTTAAATGTAAAAGTCAACTGTGCAGTAGGGTGTTGAAGTCAAATGATCTGGTTATGTTTTTTGAGGTATAGAGCAAAATGATATGGGATATTTGGCTTTGCTGTTTGTCCCCCAGGAGGAGTGAAGTAAAGCACAGCCAAGGTGATAGATAGTGTCACGGTGGAGCCTAAATGTGGGTACTGTGGCACCTTGGTGAGGGATGTGGTAATGAAGACAGGACAGGTGAAAATGAATGAAATCATGAACTCAAAATGTTAGGGTGAAAAATACTTTTCTAATTGTTTGAAAATACAGAAAAGAAAAAAGCAAACAGGTCATAGGCAAGCAAATAAGACAGTTGGACAGAGGTAAGATGTAGGAGGGCTATTCAAGAGTGAAGTACAATAGTCCTAGAAAGTTTTACTCAAAGAGGGAGACAACTTGGGAAGAGAGAGCAGAAAAATGATTTAGAAATAGATGTTATTGAAATATGTGAGTGAGCTGCTCAAAGACTGCCAGGAGACAGAGAAAATACTAGATAAGAAGGAACAAATGATCTTGAATATGAAGTTGTATTCCTATCTTATGGTGGTCAAAGGTGACCGGCTAGTTCAGGTAATGGCTTCCCAAGAAAAGACCTGCTGATTGTTGCTATTTGTTCTGTGAACATTTATGGGTATTTCTATAAGCCAAACTTATATCTTATGATACTGGGTGACTTGGATTTGTGATTTAGAATCTGACTTAGGCTGTAAGTTTGTTATGATTATTATCCGTATTATTTTCAGCTTTTGGGCAAAAGATTACACTTTACATTAACTGGCTATCCTTGCCATCGTCTAGAAGTAAGATATCAGATGTGACTTTAAAAATTAACTTTATGGACTGGATGCGATGCTCATGCCTGTAATCTTAGCCCTTTGGGAGGCTGAAGTGGGTGGATTACCTGAGGTCGGAGTTCCAGACCAGCCTGGCCAAAATGGTGAAACCCCATCTCTATTAAAAATACCAAAATTAGCCGGGGATGGCGGTGCGTGCCTGTAATTCCAGCTACTTGGGAAGTTGAGGCACAAGGATCCCTTGAACCCAGGAGGCGGAGGTTACAGTGAGCCGAGATCACTCCACTGCACTCCAGCCTGGGCGATAGAGTGAGACCCTGTCTCAAAATAAATAAATAAATAAATAAATAATTAAAATTAACTTTATGGAGTATAATTTATATCCAATAAAGTGAACCATTTTTTTTTTGAGATGGAGTCTCGCTCTGTCGCCCAGGCTGGAGTGCAGTGGTGCAATCTCCGCTCACTGCAAGTGCCGCCTCCCGGGTTCATGCCATTCTCCTGCCTCAACCTCCCAAGTACCTGTGACTACAGGCGTCCGCCACCGCGCCTGGCTAATTTTTTTTGTGTGTTTTTAGTAGAGACAGGGTTTTACCATGTTAGCCAGGATGGTCTCCATCTCCTGACCTCGTGACCCTCCCATCTTGGCCTCCCAAAGTGCTGGGATTACAGGCCTGAGCCACCATGCCCGGCCGTAGTGAACCAGTTTTTAAGTGAATTTTGACATGTGTATACACCCATGTTAACTATCCCCCATTCAAAAAATAGAACATTTTATAATCTCTGAAAGTTCCCTTACACACTGTTTTATTTATTTATTTATTTATTTATTTATTTATTTATTTGAGACAGAGCCTCGCTCTGTCACCCAGACTGGAGTGCAGTGGCATTATCTCTGCTCACTGCAAGCTCCGCCTCCTGGGTTCATGCCATTCTCCTGCCCTCAGCCTCCCGAGTGCCTGGGACTACAGGCAGCTGCCACCATGCCTCGCTAATTGTTTGTATTTTTTTTTTTTTTTTTGAGACGGAGTCTCGCTCTGTAGCCCAGGCTGGAGTGCAGTGGCCGGATCTCAGCTCACTGCAAGCTCCGCCTCCCGGGTTCACGCCATTCTCCCCCCTCAGCCTCCAGAGTAGCTGGGACTACAGGCGCCCGCCACCTCGCCCGGCTAGTTTTTTGTATTTCTTTAGTAGAGACGGGGTTTCACTGTGTTAGCCAGGATGGTCTCCATCTCCTGAGCTCGTGATCTGCCCGCCTTAGCTTCCCAAAGTGCTGGGATTACAGGCATGAGCCACTGCGCCCGGCCCCCTTAACGCACTTTCTATCAGGCCTTCCCTTTCCTCATCTCCCCACAGGCAGCCAGTGTTCTGATTTCTATTTCCATAGATTAGGTTAGCCTGTTCTTGAGCTTCATATATATGAGATGATAGAATATATACTCTTTTGTATCTGACTTCTTTTCCTCAACATAATGTTTTTGAGATGAATCCATGTTGTTGCATGTATTTAGTGGTTCATTCTGTTTTGTTGCTGAGCAATGTTTTATTTTATTGTAATTTGTTTACCATTCTTCAGTTAATGAGCATATGACTGTTTTTCTATTTATTGGCTATTGCAAATCATATTACTATAAACAGAATTTTTTATAAGTCGTTTTATGAACATGTATTCCATTTTCTCTGGGTTAAATACGTAAGAGTGAAATTATTCTTTTATAGGATTGGTACATTTTAATTTTATAAGTATATGTATAACTTTACATGTATAACTTTTCCTAAATGGTTATACCCATTTCTACCATGCATTGTTAGTTCGAGTTTGTAGATGTCTGTGTTTTGTACTAAGAATAAATATTGGTTTGTACTAAGTGGTTCTTAGAAAGCCAGAGAGCCTGTAGGAATATTCTTCATGTAATAGCTGAAATCTAGTATATTTTAAAGATACATCTATTTTTTTAAAAAAGCCCTAATGATAATAAGATTGATTATTAAGTGTGTATGAAATTATTGATAAGTAGATATGCAGTTACTGACCTGGTTGGTTGCACAGAATTTCTCATTTTCATTTTGCAGGTAGCCTGTTTTAATCTAGATTCTAATGTGGACATTTTCCATTGTAAACAGTTGACTCTTCACAAAATGTATATTTAATTAAATATGAATAATATTCATCTTTAAGGTAAAATTTGTATGACCAGTTGAAGAATCTCCTTTTTTCTTTTTCCTTGATATGTTTAGTCAGTACTTTCCCCCTCATGTTTTCGTAAATCTGTATTTCACATTGAGTTGCTTAAAATGAGAGGTCTCATAATAGGTAAGTGGTAAATGTGGGGGGATTATACACTTTTGATAATAGAATGATGACCAGGAGTTGTTTGTTTCAGTATTTTTGCTACAGCTCCAAAGCTGAAACCAAAGGGTAGTAAGTAACCCTGCTTTCTAAAGAGGGATGTGGGGCTTAGTGAAAGAGAGTAGACTTGGTTCACCCACAACACCTGTTTCCCGCATATAGGAGAAATTAGAAGAGAGATTAAAAGTGTCATTCAAATGGAGCTGTTAATCTAGTGAGGAGTTAGTTTTGTGATATTTCTCTGTTTCTCCCCAAATGGACCTTTTGTTTCCAACCCAGGATTTGGATTTGTCTGCCAGAAATGTAGATTGATTATGTAATTTGTCTAGATGTTTAATGAGCTGCAGAATCTTGTTTCCTTATGCTGCAGTGGCACCTTCCAGAGAGTTTTTGAGAAAACGTGATTGTAGTCCATTTTCACACTGCTATAAAGAAATACCTGAGACTGGGTAATTTATAAAGAAAAGAGGTTTAATTGACTCACAGTTCTTCATGTCTGGGGAGGCCTCAGGAAACTTACAGATATGGCGAAAGGGGAAGTAGGCAACATCTTACGTGGTGGCTGGCGAGAGAGAAGGACGAGCAAAGGAGGAGCTTGCCAAACACTTACAAAACCATCAGATCTCGGGAAAACTCACTCACTATCATGAGAACAGCATGGGGGAAGCCATCCCCGTGATCCAGTTACCTCTCACTGGGTTCCTCCCTTGACACCTGGGGATTACAATTACAATGAGATTTGGGTGGGGACACAAAACCTAACCATATCACATGACATTTCTGTGAGTTGGGAGCACACTTGAACATAGACTTGTTCCTGGAGGGGAGGAGAATGACTGGAGCTAACTGAGATGGCATGTTGAGTGAGAGAGCAGTAGGTGGAGGAGTCTGCATGTGTCCATCTTGTGTGGTTAAGAAGGCATGACTTTTTTGTGGTGCAAGTGGTGATGGTGGGAGGTAACCAGGCTTGAGTTATCTGGATGGATCCTGCCAAGGAGGGCTGCTTGCCATGTGAAGGGACTGTGGGCAGGATAATGGGAGGTTAGCCTAAGAGTGTGTTTCCCAGCTGGGTGCAGTGGCGCATGCCTGTAATTCCAGCACTTTGGGAGGCTGAGGCCAGAGGATCACTTGAGCCCAGGAGTCTATGGCCAGCCTGGGCAACATAGTGAGACTCTGTTTTTATTCCAAAAAAAAAAAAAAAAAAAAATGTAACTCTCACAATAGGGAACTATGCAAGATGGAGGGGTCACCTTTTTGCTTGCTGTAATTGATAACCCCTTTTCTGTGAAGTCACTTGAGAGTGACTGAGAAATAATGGGCCTTGTCTGGGGTGTTGAGAGATAGAAAAGTGAGTTCCAGAAAAGTATGTTGAAAGCATATATTCCATTGAGTTCAGTTCACTTGACCAGTTTTTTAGTTTAATAAGATTTTTGTTCAGTTTAGAATAAACATTTAGTGAGTGCTTAAACAGAATATGTAAGGTACTGTTCTAGGCATTTCATGAAAGGCAAAGATGATGGTGACGTTTTCTGTCCTCAGGGAGCATTTGCTTTAGTGTAAATAGCTAAAGTTAATTCGTGACAGAATTACATAGGTGCTCTAAATGTGTAAATGGCAGTACTATGGGAATTCGGAAGTAACAGTGAATGCCACTGGGGTTCCGAGGAGTCTGTGGAGGAGGCCAGCTTTGGGCTGGATCTTGAAAGAACAAAAGGATATCAAGTAGGAAGAGAGGCATTCTGGCATGAGGGAACAAACAAAGCCATGGAAATGGGCGACTGAGAAGAGGTAATTCTCATTGGAAAATGATAATTTTACTTTTTAAATAATGCTTTCAACCATCAATTAAGCTTGCCTGCCTATGTTGTAATTCCAGTTGAATCTTGGTATTTTTATGTCATCTTTGCAGTTCTCTAGTGATATGTAATGTGTCTTCCTTTATGTGTGCATTATCAAGTTGGAAACGTTACTCACTTTAGAACCTGGATGGTTATAAGCATCAAAACCAAACTTCTAAGTCTAATCACAAAGTCTATTACTTTCCCTGATTTAAAAGAGTAAAATGTAGAGAAGATGATGATTTTTACATATCCTAAGAAGCACTTGGCAGAGCAATTAATTTCATAACAAGTGATTGTTTTTTAAAGCTCTCTTTAGAATAAGAATGAGTATCTTGATGCTAGTGTCACTTTTAAATAGCTATGGCTCTAGGAATGTGTCTGTTCATGTTATTATCTTAAATACACACCTTATCTATCCATATTGCTGTACTTCAGATGTGAAAGTAAAAATAAAGGTGTGAAGTGCCTAGCAGACTTGTATGGATTTATGTAAATCAGAAAACACACAAACAATCCATTAGTCTCAGTGCTGAAGCCCTGATGTATTAAAATCAAGTATGGATTATTTCCTAAAAATTTCACGTACACACATACCATCATATCCAGTGATTTACTTTGCCAAAAAAAAAAAAAAATCTTTTTTTCTCTGAACTCTAGACACACATCCAGCTGTCTTACGACATCTGCATATGGATATTTAAAGGAATATAAATCTTAAAATACTTAAAACTGAGCTGATCTTTTTACCCAAACTTGTTTCATCTTTAATCTTCGCCATCTAAGTCCATTGGTGTTACTCAGACCAAGAATGTTGGAGTCATCACTGGCTCTTCTTCTTTCACATTCACAGTTTATCTGTCAGTAGTTCATGTTGACTCTACCATGAAAATATATTTAGAATTTGAATCTCATCACCTTTCACTCCTTCTACTACTACCTGGCCAAAGCCACTATCATTTCTTACTTGGATTATTTTAGTAGCCTCTTGACTGGTCTCTCAGCTTCCTCTCACAACCTGAAACCCAGCACGTCAGTCTGGTCTTCGTACAGTATCCAGAGTATTTAGGTTAAAACAAGTTAAATCCTGTCATTCTTCAAAGCTTCATTTGTTTTCTTTTTCACTCAATGTAAAAGGTAAAGTCTTTGTAGTAGCTTATAAGGCTTAAATGATATTGCCCCCTTTGCAACCTCATTTTTTGACTCTCTACCTACCCTTTATTCATACCTCAGTTTTTGACTCCATTTACTATCCCCCATTCCTATTTGACACCATATTGTTTCTGGAATAGCTGGCCTTGGGGCTTCTGCATTTGGTATTCCCTCTGCTTGTAATGCTCATCCCCCAGATGACTGCTTAACTTATTCCCTAATCTTTCTTGTGTCTTGAGATGTTGCATCTCTAGTGAGACCTTCTTTGGCCATCTTATTTAAAATGTCCCTCTCCCTGCAACTACTTTATATGTCTCATTTGCTCTTTCCCAAACCAACTTAACTGTATATTTTGCTTTACTTTTTATGATCTTTTTCTTTCAGGATGAAAGCTTGATGATTGCAAAGTATTTTATGTTTTGTTTACTCCTATGCCATCAGACTTGGAGTCATTTCTGGCACACAGTTGGCACTTAATGCATAATTGATTGAATGATAAAAGACCATGAAAGATTTATTACCTAGGGGTTAAACCTGTAGTTAGGTTGATTTGTCTTTTATTGATATCTTTGGGGAATGATGCTATTTCCAAATGGCTGAATGTTACTTCTTTTTAATTAAATCATATTTATTGGTATAATTTACATATAGTAAAATGTGCTTATTTTAAATGTACAAGTTAATGTTTTGACAGATTTACACATTCATGTAGCTACTACTCTAATCAAGGTACAGAACATCTCCATCACTTCAAAAGTTTCCTTGTGTCTGTTTGTAGTCACTCCTCTCTCATCCGCATCTCCAGGCAACTAATGATCTGATTTTAGTCGCTATGAATTAGTTTTGCCTGCTCTAGAGTTTCAAATAAATAGAATTATACATTATATACTCTCTATAGCATGATGTTTTTGAGTCTTACTATGTTATTGTGTGTCTCATTAGTTTGTTCCTTTCAGTAAAGAATAGTGTTCTGTTGTATAAATGTGCTCACAATTTGCTTATCCATGTATCTGTTCATGGACATTTGGGGCGTTTACAGGTTTTTTGCCTATAGTGAATAACACTACCATGAGCGTTCAAGGTGTGAGCCTTTGTGTAAATAGGCTTTGATTTTTCTGGGTTGGTTACGCAGTAGTAAGATTGCTGTTTTATATGGTAAGTTTATGCTTAACTTTGTAAGAAATTGCTTTGAAGAACTATTTTCTTCAGTGATTGTACCATACTCACTAGCAGTGTATGGAAAAATTCTAGTTGCTCCACGTTCTAGCCAGCACTTGGTATAATTCTTTAAATTCAGACACTGTTGGGTGCATTCTGGTATCTCCTTGTGGTTTTAATTTGCATTTTTCTGATTACCAGTGATGTTGATATTTTCATTTATTCATCGGCCATTTATATAACTTCTTTTGTGAAATAGCTGATAAAATCTTTTGTCCTTTAAAAAACTTGTTTCTTGTCATTCAGTTATAATAGTTCTTTATATCTTTATATATCTAGATACAAGTTCTTGTTAGATGTTTTCTCTTGGTCTGTAGAATAAGTGTAGTTTATCGACATTTTCTTTGGTGGTCTGTGCTTACTTTCTTCCTTTTTTTTTTTTGGTAATACCTAAGAAATCTTTGTGTTTTTTTTTTTTTTTCTTTTTTTCTTTTTTTTTGAAATGAAGTCTCACTCTGTTGCCCAGTCTGGACTGGGATTACACGTGTGAGCCACCGTGCCTGGCAAATGTCTAAGAAATGTTTGATTAATACCTGGTTGTAAAAGATTTTCTGTGTTTTCTCCCAAGAGTTTTACAGTTTTGGCTTTTACATTAGGTCTCTGATTTGTTTTGAGTTAATTTTTGTGTATAGTGTGCAGTAAGGATCAAGGTTTGTCTCTTCTATATCCACCTGTTCTTTTCCTTTGAATTACCTTGAAACTTTTGTTAAAAATCAACTAATCATGGCCTGGCATGGTGACTCACGCCTGTAATCCCAGCACTTTGGGAGGCCAAGGCCGGTGGATCACGAGGTCAGGAGTTAAGACCAACCTGGCCAACATAGTGAAACCCCGTCTCTACTAAAAATACAAAAAATTAGCTTGGTGTGGTGGTGGGCGTCTGTAATCCCAGCCGCTCGGGAGGCCGAGGCAGAAGAATCACTTGAACCGGGGAGGCAGAGGCTGCAGTGAGCTGAGATCGTGCCACTGCACTCCAGCCCAGGTGACAGTGTGAGACCCTGTCTCAAAAAAAAAAAAAAAAAAAAAATCAACCAATCATTTATGTGGGTTTTTTTCCTGGACGTTGTTATATTGATTTGTATGTCTGTCATGCCAACATCACACTGTTTGTTCGGTAATAAGTCTTGAAATCATGTGGTGTGAGTTCTTTTTGTTCTCTTTTGAAATTGTTTTCACTATTCTGTCTTTTCTATTTCCGTATCAATTACAGGATTGGCTTGTACATTTTTACAAAATACTTCTAGGAATTTTAATTTCCATTTTGTGAATTCAGTGGATCGGTTGGGGAACATTAGCGTCTAAATGATTGAATTATTGTAAACCATGAATATAGTATATACCTCAATTTAGTTATTCTTTCATTTCTCTGAGTAATATATTGTAGTTTTCAGTGTGCTAATCTCTTGGGTCTTTTATTAAATTTATCCTAGGTGAATAGGATGTGAACTATATTTCTGAATGCTTTTGAAAATGCTGTTTAAAAAATTTACAGTTTGTCATTGTTTCTATACAGAACTATAATTGATTTTTATATATTGAACCTTGTTAATTTAATCATTAATGCTTTTGACTTTTTTTTTTGTGAATTCCTCAGGATGCTCTATGTGTATGGTCTTGTTAATCACAAATAAAGACAGTTTTATTCCTATCCAATATTAGTGTCTGTTACTTCTCTTTCTTTACGGCACAGATGAGGACAGTGTTAAAGCACAGACTAGGACACTGTTAACATTGCACTAGTCTGTGCAATGTTAAATGGAAGTGGTGAGAGTGAACATCCTTGCCTTGTTTCTAATCTCAGGGAGGAAGCTTTCAGACTTTCACTGTTACATGTGATATTAGCTCTAAGTTTTTTGCAGATGTCCCATATCAGGTAGAGCAAGTTCCCTTTTATTCTAAGTATACTGAAAGCTTTTATTAAGTTGCATATGAATGTTGAATGTTGTCATTTTTTTTTTGCATTTATAGGGTGAATCATTTGTATTTTCTTGTAACACTTGTTAATATGGTGAATTGAATTGATCAGATTTTGAATCTTAAACCTGTCTTTGCATTTTTGTGATAAACTCATTGTTTCATGGATTTTTATGTTATCTATGAAGGATATATTCTTTTACTATGCAAAATTTGATTTGCTTAATTTTGTTATTGATTTGTGGATGTATGTTTATGAGGCCTATCACTTTTTTTTTTTTTTCTGGGGGGCTCTTATGAACTGTGTGTGTTCCTTCAGAATTCTTATGTTGAAGCCCTAACTCACAGTGGTATTCAGAATTGAGGCCTTTGAGAAGTAATTAGGTTTAGGTGAGGTCAATGAGGGTGGGGCCTTCTTAGAAAGAGAAGAAGAAGAAAAAACCAGAGTTCACTCTTTCTCTTTGATGTGAGTACACAGTGAGAAGGCAGCCATCTACAAGTGAGGAAGAAGGCCCTCACCAGCTAACTGAACTGGTTGGCATTTTGATCATCACAGCCTCTAGAACTGTGAGAAATAAATTCCTGTTATTTGAGCCACCCAGTCTGTATAGTATTTTGTTATAGAAACCTGAGCTGAGTAAAACCAGGGAGTAGGGTTGTAATGTCTTTGTCAGATTTTGGTATAAAGGTCATGATTGTTTCAGTAGATGCAGAAAAAGCGTTTGACAAAATCTGACACTTTTTTTTTAATGATAAAATACTCTAATAATAATAAGGAAATTTCCTCAACATGGGAAAAGGCATCTATGTAAAAACCACAACCAGCATCTTAATAGTGAAAGAGGAACAGAGCAAGAACGTTGCTTTCACTATTCAGTTTTGTATTGGACTTTCTAGCCAAAACAATTAGTCAAGAAAAAGAAACAAAGGCATCCAAATGGGAAAGCAGTAAAACTACCTCTATTTGTAGATAACATGATATTCTATATGGAAAATCCTAAGGAATCACTAAAATGTATTAGAATTCATAAATGAGATCAACAAGCTTGCAAGGTATAATAGCAATATACAGAAATCAATTATATTTCTATACATTGGCAGTGAACAAAAATGAAAGTAAAAATTCCATTTATAATTGCTCTAGAAACTAAGAAAATTTAAGAAAAGTGGTAAAAAAAAAAATGGTACTCTGAAACCTACCAGAAATTATTGAAAGAAATTAAAGAATTTAGACATCCCATGTTCATGGATCTAGATGACTTAATATTGTTAAGATATCAGTATTATCCCAAATGATCTACAGATTCAAGGCAATCTCAGCTGCCATTTTTCTTCTTCAGAAAAGGCAAAGCTGATCCTAAAACTTACATGGAAATTTAGGGTACTCAGAATTTTCAAAACAGCTTTGAAAAAGAACAACAAAAGTGAAGGAGTCATAGTTCTTGATTTCAAAACTTAATACAAAGCTACAGTACCTAAAACAGGGCAATACTGGTATAATGATAGACATATAGGTCACTGGAATATAACTGAGAGCCCAAAATTAAACCTGACTTTTATATTCAATTGATTTTTAAAGGGTGTCATGACAATTTAATAAAGAAAGAATAGTCTTTTCAGCAGATGGTGCTGGGGATAGCTGTGTATCCACTAGCAAAAGAATAAAGTTGGACCCCTTTAATATACTGTATATTAAAATATTAATGCCAAATGGATTACAGACCTAAATGCAAGAACTAAAACTATAAAACTCTTCAAAGAAAACCTAAGAGTAAGTCTACTTGTTCTTGGGTTAGGCAAAGCCTTTTTCAAGACACCAAAAGCACAAGTGACAATAGAAAAAATAAATGTATTGGACTTCATCAAAATTAAAAACTTTATACTTCAAAAGACACTATCAAAAATAAAGTGAAAAAAACCAACCCACAACATGCAAGAATATATTTGTAAGTTATATTTGTGATGAGGGACTTGTATCCACAATATATAAAGAACTCTTACAATTAAATAAGACAATTCAAAAATGTGAAAAGTATCTGAATAGACATTTTTTCTAACAGTAGGCATATGCATAGATGCTCTCAGTATCATTTACTGTTGTGAAATGCAAGTCAAATCAGAATTTCTCATCTGTGTCTTTGTATTTTAAGTTATAAATGAAGTTTGTATTTACCTTTGAAAGTTCTATTTTTTAAAATAGCTTTTAGTTATTATCATGTTACATTTAGAAATAGATTCTTCTGTAATCCCAGCACTTTGGGAGTCTGAGGCGGGAGGCTCACTTAAGACCAGGAGTTCAAGAGCAGCCTGGCAAATATAGTGAGATCCTGTTTCTGTTAAAATAATTCTTAAATACATTGTCAAGTACTGTTTTAGTATATTTATTGTTTAGTGTACTTGCTATCTTGGTATGCTTGTTCCATCATATCTGTTATTTCTGGATCTATTTTTTATTGACTGATTTTTGTCTTAGGAGCCACATTTTTCTACTTTGTATGTCTGGTAATATTTGGTTTGTTGATGGGGATTGTAAATGTTGCATTATTGAATGTCTTGATTTTATTGTCTTTTAAAAAAGTTTAGTTTTATCAGGTAATTTACATTCTTTGTGAATCAGCTTGATCTTCTTGGGGCTAGTTTTTGTTTGTTAGGGTTGTTTTGAGTATCCTTTACTATAGAGGTAAATTTGGTGTGATTCTTCTGTATCCTCTGCTGAATGCTGTGCAGGATCAATGAAGTCCCTCTACCCTTTTATTCCAAATCTGCCTGTCTTCTAGGCTTCTGTGACCTTTTGGAAGTGTTTAGGTTATTGTTCTCTCATATTTGTTCTTTTACTAGTCTCATGGAATCTTAGCATATTCATCAGAAGAGTACACGTGGAACCCCTGTGCAGACATGTGGTGCTTTTCCTCTTCTTAGCTCCTATTGCTTATGTACTGTACACTTACAAATTTAAGCAACCTTAGGCTCCCTAAAACTCTGATATCTGTTCCCTCAACTCAACTGAACCACCATGTAATTAGTATCTCCCACCATGATGCAGAATGCCTCCAGGCAGAAAACTGGTGCAATCATAGGGTTTCCCTTTCTTTTAGGGATCGTAGTTCATTGCTGCCATTATTGTCCACTGTCTGAAAATGATTGTTTTATATATTTATCAAATTTTCTGGTTGATTATGGTAGGAAGTGGGCAAGCCTGGTGTTGGCTAATCAAAGTCAATATTGGAAATGCCCTGTTACTCCCTTCTTATATTGAAACTTAAGAAAAAATTAAAAGTTTTTGCATATATCTTAAAAAGTGTTTTATTTATACATATCCCATCACAAAAAATTATTGAACATTTTCCACCCTTTTCTTGATGATGTCTCTTCTTTTTAAATTATTTTATGATGTAGACTTAACGTGCTTTAGACTTTTGAAAATGCTTCTCTCGTAATTTTGCTAATTTCTTTTCCTCCTCCAGTATTTTGTCCATATTGAGGCCAATTTCAGTTTTCAGTGACTCCCTTATCCCTGAAACAACCTTTTTTTAAAGAAATCATCTTCATTATTCACAAAAGGAGGTTTTAATATTTAACCTTGGTACTTAAGGGCCTGTCCAGTAAGTCTTGTGTCTGCATATTCTACTTTTTTATACTTAACATAGTAGTTCACCATCTTGGCCAGCACTACTTTACTAGCCTCTGTTTCTTTGGTAATACTGTTTCCTTTGTTGAAAGCCTGTCTTCAGTGCTCTTTGTGAAAAGCCTCACCATTCTTCAGAGTCTCTCATGTGTTTATTATGGTGCTTTTCTTTTCTTTTTTTTCTCTTTCTTTTTTTTTTTTTTTTTTTTTGGGAGACGAGTCTCGTTCTGTCACCCAGGCTGGAATGCAATGGTGCGATCTCTGCTCACTGCAACCTCCACCTCCTGGATTCAAGCGATTGTCCTTCCCCAGCCTCCCAAGTAGCTGGGATTACAAGTGTGCACAATCATGCCTGGCTAATTTTTGTATTTTTAGTACAGACAGGGTTTCACCATGTTGGCCAGGCTGGTCTCAAACTCCTGACCTCAAATTCTGCACCCGCCTTGGCCTCTCAAAGTGCTAGGATTACAGGCCTGAGCCACCATGCCCGGCATTGTGGTGCTTTTCTTACTAGGATCTAGTTACTAGTTACAGTTACTAGTTTTCTTTTTTTTTTTTCTTTTTTTTTTTTTTTTTTGAGACCGAGTCTGGCTCTGTGGCCCAGGCTGGAGTGCAGTGGCGCGATCTCAGCTCACTGCAAGCTCCAGCTCCCGGGTTCACGCCATTCTCCTGCCTCAGCCTTCTGAGTAGCTGGGACTACAGGCGCCTGCCACCACGCCCGGCTAATTTTTTGTATTTTTAGTAGAGATGGGGTTTCACCTTGTTAGCCAGGATGGTCTCGATCTCCTGACCTCATGATCCGCCCGTCTCGGCCTCCCAAAGTGCTGGGATTACAGGCTTGAGCCACCGCGCCCGGCCCAGTTACTAGTTTTCTTGCTAGGTTTTAGTTCTTGAATATTTGTCAAAAACTCCTTACTACTTTGTAAGCTCATTGAATGCTATACTCATCTTTGATTCTGCCGTAGGCCAGTGTTCTGACTGGCCTAGAAGTGGGCACATAGTTGATGTTCTGTGAATACATATTGAATATTGGCTGAAACAGCCTTTAAAATAGAAACTATAGATAAATTTGGCAGGTGTATCCTGATCTTCAGTGTGGCTTGTTGAGGTAATAAGTTTATGATATGAGTGTACTGTCTAAGTATCATGCTTTCCTAAGAGACACCTTTCTGTATGGCTGTAATTCTAAGTTAGGGAACAGATAGAAATATAGGGTCCCTTCATTTCATCTGTGTAGTGTTCAGTAAAGACAGGGAGATTGCTACAGGCAATCTGAGTTGGTTACCCCTCTCGTTCTCCAGTGTGATCATATCTTTCTTTTTACTTATTTTATGACTCTTTTAGCTTAATATCTTTTAGTCAACAGACATACATGTGTGTATATATTTTTATATATGTATATAATTATATATATATAAAATTGAGGAAAAGCAATATTTGTGGTGGCATGGGGTGAAAACAAGTAAACCCTCAATGACTATGGTAGACTGATATTTTCTGTATGCCCTAAGTGTGGAGATGAGTGCCATTGTAGGTAGAGGAGGAGCACTTGGATGTGTGGTGGCCCTTTAAGGTTCTCAGAGGCTTGTATCTAGGTGTATAAATCAGGGAGGGCCAAATGTGCTTTGCCTAGCACAGCTTTCACTGACTGAGCAGTCTATTTTCAGATAGTCCTTCAGATAATGAAAGTTGTCATTGCTTAATTTTATACACTCTTCCACTTATTTATACCTACTGCCATTCACTGAGGTCATCCCTTCAAAAAGTACTTCTTGAGGACCCATGATGTGCCCGTGCTGGCACTGAAAAGATAAAAAAGACATGCTTCCTGGAGGAGTGGCAGTGGCCTTCAGAGGTCTTGATTAGTGCTTTGGGGCCACTGTTTGAGGAACCTGCCGTTTAATACTTGCGTTTCCTCCAGAAAGCATGTGGGCATTGGTGGTGGATGTGCTTTTAAAAACAGCCTCTTGGCCGGGTGCGGTGGCTCAAGCTTGTAATCCCAGCACTTTGGGAGGCCGAGACGGGCGGATCACAAGGTCAGAAGATCGAGACCATCCTGGCTAACCTGGTGAAACCCCGTCTCTACTAAAAAAAATACAAAAAACTAGCCGGGCGAGGAGCCCAGCTACTCGGGAGGCTGAGGCAGGAGAATGGTGTAAACCCGGGAGGCGGAGCTTGCAGTGAGCTGAGATCCAGCCACTGCACTCCAGCCTGGGCAACAGAGCGAGACTCCGTCTCTAAAAACAAAACAAAACAAAACAAAACAAAACAAAACAGCCTCTTGTGGCTATATTTTGTACCTGATCCCGTGTTTAATAAGATGGATGATTCAGTTTCTTCTGTGAATTCAGGTTGTGATATTTGCATCTTTGGAAATGCTATTTAGGAAATAATTACCAGCATGGAAATTCATAGTTTGTTAATTTTCTTGAAGATACAAGGTCTGGCACGGTGGCTCATGCCTGTAATCCCAGCACTCTGGGAAGCCGAGGAGGGTGGATCACTTGAGGTCAAGTGACCTCAAGTTGGCCAGCCTGGCCAACTAGGCGAAACTCCGTCTCTACTAAAAATACAAAAATTAGCTTGGCGTGGTGCTGCGCGTCTGTAGTCCCAGCTACTCCAGAGGCTGAGGCAGGAGAATCACTTGCATCTGGGATGTGGAGGTTGTGGTGAGCAGAGATCATGCTACTGCACTCCAGTCTGGGTGATGGAGCGAGACTCCGTCTCAAAAAAAAAAACCCAAAAAAACAACAAAAAAACCCCAAGCAAACACTAAACTAAGACAAAAGAAAAAAGGTACATATTTTTTTACTAGGTGCATAGCTGTGGTATTTTGTGTAATGGTAATAGAAATGTAAAAAATGGTTTATTGGAAGGATTTTGGTCTTAATCAGATTTTTTTTATAAAGATTAAAACATTGACATTGCTATTGGCTAGAAAAAAAACCCATTTTCTTTATTTTTTTCAATGTGCTAGCCTTTAGTAAACAGATGGTCAGACTAAATGCTTATGATTAAAAGTGCCTCAGAGTAAACATTTGCAGATATTTGGGAAAGGGAATATAGTTAATGCTAAAAATTTTGGGGGCTTCTGGTTCACAGATTTGCATTACTTATCCTCCTTAGCTGATAACATATACTCATCAATAGGCTGGACAAGACCGTTTTCTTGTTTTGAGTTATTTTTTCCTTTATCCCCTATCCCTACCCCTGTTTTGCACCCCTATCCCAGTCTCCCTTAGTAGACCTTGACTTGCATGTGTTTGGCATATTACCTTGGATTGGCACATGTCTTTGAAAAATATAGAACAGTTTGTATATTATGTATATCTTAAATTCAAACTTCAAGCTTTCTTTTTCACTTTTGACACTTTTTAATTTAGACATGTTATGGTGTATATCTCTAGCTAAATACTTTTAAACATAGTTTGGTTCCTTTGTAAGTTATCCAGGTAATGGATGTATGGATTGCCTCTAAAACCACTTAGACATAATGCTGTGATAAACATCTGCACACAATTTTAATACTTGTTTTATGTGTAAGTTCTTTGGGCTGTGTATTTAGGAGTGAGATTACTGGATATAGGTTAGTGGCTTGCATTAGCATTTTTCTCCACTTGTTCATTTATATTTATTTCGTGCAATTTGTGTATCATTTGACCATTTAATTATAGACAATTAAAAAATAGTTTTTACTGTGGTAAAATGGACCTAACAAAATTTACTATTTTAACCATTTTTAAGTGTACAGGTCAGTGGCATTAAGTACATTCCTATTGTTGTGCAGCCATCTCAACCATCTTTATCCAAAGCTTTTCATGTTCCTCAACTGAAACTGTACCCATTAGGCAGTGGGTAGTCACTCCCCAGGCAACCTGGCAGTCCCTGGCAGACTTTGTCTTTATGAATGAGACTACTGTAGGTACCTCATACAAGTAGAATCATACAGCATTTGCCGTGTTTTGATCAACTAGCTTATTTTACTTAGTGTAATATCTTCAAGGTTCATTCATGTTGTAGCATATGTCAGAATGGTTTTCCTTTCTTTTTTTTGAGACGGAGTCTTGCTCTGTCACCCAGGCTGGAGTGCAGTGGCCGGATCTCAGCTCACTGCAAGCTCCGCCTCCCGGGTTTACGCCGTTCTCCTGCCTCAGCCTCCCGAGTAGCTGGGACTACAGGCGCCCGCCACCTCGCCCGGCTAGTTTTTTTGTATTTTTTAGTAGAGACGGGGTTTCACCGTGTTAGCCGGGATCGTCTCTCGATCTCCTGGCCTCGTGATCCGCCCGCCTTGGCCTCCCAAAGTGCTGGGATTACAGGCTTGAGCCACCGCGCCCGGCCGGTTTTCCTTTTTTAAGGGTGAATAATACTACATTGTATATACATATACCACATTTTATTTCTCCATTTGTCCATTGATGGACTCTTCTACTTTTTGGCTGTTGCGAACAATGCTACTATGAATGTAGGTGTACAAATAATCCGTTCAAGTCCCTGAGTTCATTTCTTTTGAGATGTATACCCAGAAGTGGAATTGCAGGATCATATTTTTATTTTTTGAAGAACTGGTGTACTGTTTTCCGTAGTGGCTGCACCATTTTGTTTTCCCACCAGCAGTGTACGTGGATTTCAGTTTCTCCACATTCTTACCAACACTTGTTTTTGAAATTTTTAAAAAATTTGAAAAGAGAACTCTATATTATAGTAGTAGCTAGCATTAAGTAAGGGCTTACTGTGAGCCCAAGTGCTGTTCTTTAAGTTTTACACGTGAGAAGCTTTTAGCCTTCACAACAGCTTTCCAAGATGTATGTAGAGAATGCACCATTAATAGAGTTCCTAGGATGATAAACTGGAACTTTGAATTGAGGCACCAGTATTCAACACATGCGTCTATATCCAAAGGAAGTGCTAGACCTCTAGTATGCAGAATTATAGAAAGCTGGTTTTGTGACATTTGAATCCCTTTACTCACATAGACGCTATCAAAGCGGGGGGCTGGGGGTAAGATTTTGTTAGACGAATTTTTCTGCAGGTCATCAGAGATGTCTTACCATATGTCTTACCATTGTCTCCCACAAGTTAGGGGTCTCTGAATCTTTTGTCAAGTCTAGTGAGAGAAGTTTCAACTAAAGTATATCTTAGGGTCACAAGATATTGGTGCTTGACTCCACCTGGGAAAGCTGAAGTGTTCTATAGCAGTAGCGGTGGGTTTGAGAAGTAATTGCACTCTTCTCTGTCAACAGGGAAATCAACCTGTCATTTTTAAAGGGATCCTGCCGAAGAAAAAGTCTCCTGCCAGGGCAAGAAGATCCCAGCAGTAATGGGCTGTTTGTGTACCACCAGGGGTCAGAAGCTAAGGAGGCATTAAGAGCTTTTAGCAGAGAGAGAGCAGTGTCTCTGGCAGGATATTTGCAATTGGAAGAGTATACCATTGGAAGAGTGCACATAAGCTCCCCAAGAGAGGAAGAATTAGTGTTAAACACTCTGCCATATCCCCTCTGCCATAGCCCTAGATCATTTTGCTGCAGATAGCAATCAAGAACTGTCTTGTATGCCTGACCTCTCCTCCCTTTCCTGACCTTGATCCTGGTGGGCTCAGAAAACTCAGGAAGATGGTGGAAGAGAAATTGGTGAGATGAGGAGGATCCTGTTCCTTCACTGACAGTGGCTGGCGCTGGGCAGGCCCCAGCTGAGTGAAGAACATAGATTTAATGTTACGTGTACTTTGGAGTTTTGGTTGTTATTTGGGTCTAGTCTTTTTATTTTGTAAAATTTGAAGCCTATTGGATGTTGAAACAATACAATATACACCCCATACCTTTTACCAGTTATTAACATGTAGCCACAGTATATATCGTATATATACTTTTTTGGGCAGTGGGATGGGGCTGAACCTTTCAAAAGTGACATTTTACCCCTTCAGCTTGTTTATCTTAAGAATTAACATATTCTGCCGGGCGCGGTGGCTCAAGCCTGTAATCCCAGCACTTTGGGAGGCTGAGGCGGGCGGATCACGAGGTCAGGAGATCGAGACCATCCTGGCTGACACGGTGAAACCCCGTCTCTACTAAAAAATACAAAAAACTAGCCGGGCGAGGTGGTGGGCGCCTGTAGTCCCAGCTACTGGGGAGGCTGAGGCAGGAGAATTGCGTGAACCCGGGAGGCGGAGCTTACAGTGAGCCGAGATCCCGCCACTGCACTCCAGCCTGGGCGGCAGAGCGAGACTCCGTCTCAAAAAAAAAAAGAATTAACATATTCTCCTATGTAGTCATAATACTGTTACCACACCGAGGTCTTTACCATTGGTATAATAATGTATACTATACAGTCCATATTCAATTTTCCCTGATTACCTAAGACTTTTTTTTTTTTTTTTTTTAAGAGATGGAATCCAGCCCAGCTCTGTGGCTCACACCTGTCATTTAAATTGACTATATGATTTTCTCTTACTTACGAGGGACCAGAAAAGTTATGAGGATTGTATGAATTTTTACTATAGGCCAGGAGTTGGTTTATTCTTGAGTAGGTTTAATAGACCAGAACGAGACAAAAAGTTTTTACATGAAATCCATCATTTCTGCGTGGTCAACCTGGCGGGCACACTTTTAAAAGAATGTCTCAATTCAGTATGCTCTTGCATTATTCAATAATGTATTTCTTGTAGGTAAAATTGACAGAGTAATGATAATTGTTGAAGCTGGGTGATGGTGGTTCATTGAACTTTTCTCCCTACTGTTGGGTATAATTGAAGATTTTCATGATGAAAAGGTAAAGGATTTTTTTGACTCTTGTATTTTCTAATTTGTAGATTTGGAATGTTAGTAAATCACATAATACATTATTCCTTAATATCAGAGGAAATCAACTTATAAAACTAAAACAGTAATAATAATAGTTTTCCATATGTAGGGCAAACTAAGCTAAGTCTTTTCCAAATTCACACCTCTCTGATATAAATTATTTCATTATAAAGCAATCATTCTTTGAAGTTTATACTCATTTTGAAGACTTTTCGCCTTTTTCTTGTTTTGTCATTTGTCTCTGAAGTGCAGGAGAGACCGAGTCCACGGTTGGCTCTAATAATGGTGATGGTGACCTGGGTTAAAGTGTAGTCTGGGTGAAAGTTCATGTTGGGACCAAAATTAAAGCTAAAGTTTATAAGAAATAGGATTGAGCCTGAGGGGTTTCAACATTGTACAGTGTTGGAGCGTGGCTCTGATTCAAAAATCAGGGTTATTTTTCCAAAATTGAAACAAAAATGAAATAGTCCTGAAACAGTGTTGTTTAGCCTTGTTAGAATTTATGTCTTTGGAATTTGAAATACTTTGTGTATTAGCTATAAGTGATTTTTTTTTGTGAATAGAATTTTTTTTGTACTTTAATAGAGTGTTTTTTTAGTCATAATTTTAAAGCCAAAGGTAGAATCTTGTAACTTTGTCCTAAATGAACACTTTTGATGGAAGTCAATAAAATACTACACTAAATGTCCCTGTATACATTATATACATTAGTGATTTCTGAGTGTTAAAATTTTTGCCTTTCTTTTGGTTTATTTTATCTGTTTTCTAAAGTGAATAGTTATTAATCGAGTTGCATTGATAAATGACATGATTTTAGTTGGTCTTTGTAAGAGAGACAGTTTACTCATCAACCTTAGTGTTTCTTAGCAACACAAGTTATTCCTATCTTGGGCATTTTCATATCTTCCTTCAGACATACATTGGAAATAGTTTATATGACCTGATGCTTGTCCATCTGTCCTGAATCTCTCATTACTTCTTCATTACCTAAACATCCTTGTTAAACTTCATGTCCATACAATATATTCTTCCAGCTTAATAACCCACAGTTTGACTTCAGCATCATTTGGCTTATCACAATCTTAAAAGTGTTCTGAGAAATAAATTTATTTTGTGTATTGTGTAGCTAAAAGTTACTGAAAATGTGTTATATTTTCATAATAAAAAAAGTATAAAAATAATGCTTTGGGCCAGGTGCGGTGACTCACGCCTGTAATCCCAGCACTTTGGGAGGCCGAGGTGGGAGGATCACGAGGTCAGGAGATCGAGACTATCCTGGCTAACATGGTGAAACCCCGTCTCTACTAAAAATACAAAAATTAGCCGGGCGTGGTGGTGGGCGCCAGTGGGAGCAACATGTGCAAAGGCCATGTGGCAGGATGCAGCAGGGCACATTGAGAGAAGCTGGAGTGCAGAGTGAACACCTGCAAGATAAGGCTTTCAAGGAGATTAGTTTTAAGTAAAAACTTCATTCTTTATATATACTTTATACAAACTGTGAAATCAATAATTATTTTTATATTGACTTCTGTGTATCATTATATTGACTTCCGTATATCTATTTTAAGACAATAAACTTTGTTTTCAGATATTCAAAAGATTTGAAGATTTCCTCAAGTTCCTTTTTCCCATTTGTTCCTTTAATCCCCTAACTAGGAATCCACTGATGATCCAACTGCTTGAGTATAACTACCCCAGTGGCAGAGTCCTCCCTTTCTTCTTTGGAACCAGCTTTATTTCCAGACACTTTTAAGTAATGGAGAATTCTTTCTTATGTGAAGCCAAAATTCTGGATTTTACTCATTGATACTAGTTCTCAGTGGCAAAACTGAACAAGTTCAGTTTGTTTATAGACTCTTTTACTTATTGAAGATTACTTATATATAGCTATAAGTCTCTTTTTCACAAAGAGTTTTTCCCCCAGTGTTAAACAAATTTCAGGTACACACACACACACACACACACACACACACACACACACACACACACAGAATGAAACACCCTCCCTCCCCTACTCTGCATGTACCAGTTGCCTGGCTTCAATAATTGTCAACCTATGGTTTTGATTGATGGAGACTTAATGAATACCATTTTTGCCCTAGGACTTGCTGGATATATAGAAAGGGACCTGACACAGTTTCTGGCCTTAAGGAGCTCTCATTCCAGAGGGGAAGAAAAAAAATAATGATGTCTGAGAGCATCAGAAAAGAACCTGCTCTGGTCAGGTAAGAAAGGTTTCCCTTAGGAAGTGAGCCTTAGTTGCTGTCTGAAGGGCATACCAGTGGGAGCAGCAGGTGCAAAGGCCTTGTGGCAGGATGCAACAGGGTGCATTGAGAGAAGCTGGAGTTCAGAGTGAACACTTCTAGTTGATAGGAAATCAACTAAAATAATACAGCATAATGCATACAGTCATTTAATTTGTAAGAGAATTATAGGATTATAAAGAAATAGTGCAGGAAGGGCATTTTACCCTGCTAAGTGGTGGAAATGGGAGGAATTAGTATACAAACTTAGGCTCTGGAAATAGATTTCCGGAGGGTTTTGGAGAAAGTAAGCAAGGTAAGCAACGTTCAGATGTTAGGACAGCTTCTAAGACAAAAATTCTCCTTTGGCAAAAATCTTATATTTATATGTACTTTTAAATAGATATTTCTGTGGAGAGAGCCCTTAGTTCATCAGGCCCACAGAGAGGTTAATGATATAAAATAGGGCCATTGTGTAGTCCATTAAGAGACGAAGCATTGAGAATTGAACTTAGTAGCAAAGTCTTAATGGTCAGCTCAAACATTCCTGGGAATTAAAAAGCCAAAAGAGACAGATACTCAGTAAACTTGCCTGCAAGTAATCTTTTTTACTGCACATAGATGGAAAATATTTGTACTCTTCTTATAGCTTAAATCTGTTACATATATATATATGCATTGATTATTTTAAAATATGAGATAATTAGTTATTACGCTAAGAGAGAGGTCAGGGATTCAATACCTGGAGAGATTGATATCCCCACAGCAAAACCACTGCTTTTCTCTCTAGACAGTGTTGGAGTCTTTACTTGGTCCAGTTTGAAATGCATGCTGTGTGGACATGGGGAGGACTTAAAATAATGTTTAGAGTTATGTTCAAATCTATCCTTATCTTTAGAGCCTTACCATGGATAGGTTATTGTGTGATCTTGTTACTGAGATTTGCCCAGCCTGAATTTTGAGACCCATATGATATCTTTCAGTACAGCTACATGAGAGTATAAGCATATATATGCATGCATTCTAATGCAGTGGAGCAGTTTTCTCTTAGAGCTTTTCCAGTCAAGGAAGCAGGTACTATTTACAGTGTATATTAGACAAATTGGAAGCAGGTGCTTCCCACTCTCTCTTTCTCATCTTTGTAGCCATTCTTTCACTGTGGCCCTGCTTGTATCTGTATACTACATGCATCTCTATGGTTTTTCTCTTCTTGTATGTTCTAGAATAGATGTGTGACAAAAAAGCCATAATGCAGTCTTTTTTATTCACTCAGAATGTTAATTTATGTTTGAATACTGGAGTCGACTATTTGATCATTCCTTTTTAGTTTATGATTTGCTTATTTATTTCTTCTCCTGTTTACTATTTAAGAATTACATATATACTCCAGTCTGGCAGAAGTGATCAAATATGATTTTTTTAATAAAATATCTTCAAAATTTTATTGGTATGTAGCTTGGTGCCACATTTTGAACATGTATATGATCACTTGTTATGTTTGAGTGTTTCTGAAATTGAATTATTTGATAATTTGTGAAAATTATCTTTTAAAATGAAATAAAGTGACAAGGTTTATCCTTTTGAATTGATAGGACTAACTGTTATTAAAATCATATTATTCCCCATGAATCAGACATAAAAGTCTTATTTCTTCTTTCTGTTTCAATTATATAATTTAAGTTATATCTTCCTTTAGACATGTCCCAGTTTATTGAACATACTCAATTTCCATTGTAAACATGTAGATAGGGTAGGTGACTACATAAATTTTTTGGGATAAATTTTGTAAATAGTATTGGAAATTAATCTTAGAATTCTAAGTGTCACTATTATTTTTCTTTAATGCTTCTGTTTGTAGTACAGAGTACCGAGTAATATAGTGGATAAAACACATAGTCCCAGCCCTAATAAGAAAGACAGACTAGTGTGTAAGTAACCTGAATAAATGGTATAAGAGAAGCACAAATAAAACTCAGCTGAAAAAAAAAGATTGTATTAGTCAGTTCTTAAAAGATAATGATACTTGAGCTGGGCCTTAAGTAACTGTTAGAAAAATGATGGGGGAAGATTTGGGAAAAGGTATTTTAGGCTGAGCAGATAACACAAGAAAAGAGAGTCTTAAATGCCTTGTATGATTGAAGAGTCTCTAGTGGTCTCGCATAGGAACTGAGGGGGAGCCATCGGTGATTAGACTGGACTCTCCAAAACTGGGTTTGATTATCTTGTAAGGGTGTGCAGATCTTACTT
Source organism: Macaca fascicularis (assembly GCF_037993035.2). Classification (NCBI taxonomy): domain Eukaryota; kingdom Metazoa; phylum Chordata; class Mammalia; order Primates; family Cercopithecidae; genus Macaca; species Macaca fascicularis. Next base: position 39,810,271 of record NC_088386.1, on the reverse strand, counting down.
GTTAGGCAGTGGACAGCCTTAGAAGGTAACAGACCATCTTTAATGTGTTCTCTGATATATTCATAACTACTCCTGTTGTTTGTAGTAGATACTACAATATTCATTTTAGAGAAAAACTAATGCTCAGAGGAGCTAAATAACTTGCCCAAGGTCTTGTGACAAGTAGTTGTCAGAGCTAGAATTCAAACCAAATGTTCATTTGAACCTGCATGTTTCATCTCTTTTAAGTGGGAGAACAAGGCAATCAGGCTGAATTTCAGGAATATCTCCAAAGCAGTTGGTTTCTTGGATTAGAAAGTAATACTGTAGAGGCATGGTAGCCAACTGGGAGACTATTTTAATGATTCAAACAAGTGGTAGTATGAACTTGAATTTGTGGTAGTAAAAATAGGAGTGAAAAGAAGGGTGTGTATATGAGATTAAGGTAGGAGAATTGTCAAGACTGCATCATTAAGTACGGATAATAAGAATGCATTGTTTCAAACTCATGTGGTAGAAAAATGATGTCCCCAGTGCTGGCTTACCTGAGCTAAGAGCCAACTGGTTTAAAAGAGAGACTGCAGCTTGCCAGGGGTCCAGAATTAAGTGATATAGTGGTAAAGTGATTCGATTGTGAAGAGTTAAAGGGTGAGCTATAAAAGTCACATTCTAGCTTCAGGTTAAACATATGAGCACAGAGCTGAAAACTAGAGGCAAAGCCTAACATTTGGGTAGACTGTGAACCTAATATGGAAGGAGTACCTGAATAAAGGGTGAAGGCACAAAACGATTATCATGGGCTGGGCCTGTGCTGACTGTTGTCCATTTGTACCAAGTTTTGCTCCCTCTCAGCTTCCTCTATGGTTGTACTAGCTGTTATGGGTTGAACTGTATCCCCTTTCAAAAAGAAATGTGGAAGTCTTAACCCCTAGTACCCCAAAATGTGAACTTACTTGGATATGAGATTTTCACAGACTTTATTTTGGAGATAATCAGGTTAGCATGAGATTGTTAGGGCAGGCCCTAATCTAATATGACTGGTGTCCTTATAAAAAGGGGAAATTTAGACACAGACGTTTATAGAGGGACGACTATGTGAAGATACTAGAGAACAGTGTTTACAAGTCAAGGATTGCCTGAGGCTACTAGAAGCTGAGAGAGAGACTTGAAACGGATTCTCCCTCACAGCCCTTCTAAGGAACCAACCCTGCTGACACCTTGATCTTTGACTTCTAGCCTCTTGAATTATGAGATAACACATTTCTGTTGTATCAGCCACCCAGTTTGTGGTACATTGTTATAGCAGCCCTAGGAAGTTAATAAAGCAATATATAGGGGATTGGGAGAGGTATGGGGGTCTGGTGGCAGTATTCAATAGGGTGATCAGGAAAGGCTTCAATAAGAAGCTGATAAAATGAGGAGAGAATTGAAGGAGGTGAGGGAATAATCCATGAGGATATCTGCTAGGAGAACATTGTTGACAAAGACATGTGCGTCTGCTGTATTTAGGTTGAAAAAGAGGACGGTGTATCTGTAATGGGGTGACCTAGGAAATGAGGTCTGAGAGGACATACAGTGAGCATGGGCAGATTGGGTAGGGCCTTCTAAACCATTGACAGGGTTCTGACTTATATGCATTGATATGGAAAGCCAGAGGATTTTAAGCAGAGTGATCTTATCTACACTTCAAAAGGATGTTAGCCTTTGGGATGAAAATAGACAATGGGGATAAGGTAGAGAGACCAGAAAGGAGGATGATGGAATTGTCCAGGCATTAGCCAGAGTTGGTGCAAGTTTGGATAGTAGGGTGGCAGTATAAGTGAGAAGAAATGGCTAGTATTGGATATATATGTTATTAGTAGAGCATTGGGGTATTATGACAGATTGAATATGGGGTGTGAGAGAAAGCTTGGACTAAGCAACTGTAATATAACAGAGTTTGAGTAAAGAACGATTCCTGAATAGAGCAGGACCCTCTGTTCCATGCCCTTTGCCCCCAGCCAGAATAGGTTCAGAGTGACTTTGTACTGCTGAATTGGAGAAAATTTATGAACAGAAAAAAAAAAAATAACATATAGAAAATGGAAGTGAGGTACAGAAACAGTTGGATTGGTTACAGCTGGGTGTGCCTTATTTGAACACAGTTTCAACAGTTGGCTGTCATTGATTGGCTGAAACTTGGTGATTGATACAAGAATAGGTTACAGTCTGTTTACACATCCAGTTGAGTTACAGTTCGCTATGTACGGAGAAACCTTTAGGCTGAACTTAATGTATGTAAGGGGGTAGCTTTAGACTATACTTTTTAACAGTACAATATTTTTTTCCATTCTTTTACTTTCAGCTTATTGTGTCTTTGAAAATAAAGTATGTCTCTTGTAGATAGCACATAGTAGGATTGTGTTTTCTTACTCATTCTGCCAGTGTGTGCCTTTTGGTTAGTGTTTAATCCATTAGCCTTTAATGTAATTACTGATAAGGCAAGATTTACAATTGCCATTTTACTACTTATAATCTGTGTGTCTTATTTCTTTTGTCTTTCTTTATTCCTCCATCACTGCTGTCTTTTGGGTTAAGCAGCTATTTTCTCCCCCGGCCCTCACCATCCCCACTGGATGCTTCTTACACCAGTAAATAGCTATTTTCTAGTGTAGCATTTTAATTTTCTTGTTTCATTTACTATATCTTTTGTTCTTAGTTGTTTTATGCACGTGTTCTCACGTTCTACACGTTTGAGCTTTAGCAGCATTTTGAGCCTCTGCTCAATGTTTTCTAGATGATTTTCAGAGGGAAATAAATGCCAAGGTTCTGACTTACTAAGGGTTAGGAAATATGACTGAAAATAATTTTCTTGGCTGGGCGCGGTGGTTCACATCTGTAATCCCAGCAGTTTATGAGGCTGAGGTGGGCAGATCACAAGGTCAGGAGATCGAGACCATCCTGGCTAACACAGTGAAACCCTGTCTCTACTAAAAATATAAAAAATTGGCCGGATGTGGTGGCGGGTGCCTGTAGTCCCAGCTGCTCGGGAGGCTGAGGCAGGAGAATGGCATGAACCCGGGAAGTGGAGCTTGCAGTGAACTGAGATCCGCACCATTGCACTCCAGCCTAGGCAACAGAGCGAGACTCTATCTCAAAAAAAAAAAAAAAAAAAAAAAAAAAGTATTCTTGGCCAACAATTCTATTTTCTTAATATAGTTTGAATCTTCTGTTTACTTACGTTTACAGCAGGGCATCTGTTCTCTTTCTTCCTTCCTTTTTGTTTCCCCCTATCTATATCCCTCCCTCTAATTCATTCAACAAACGTATTTTGTATGTATGTAGTTGCACCAGGGGCTTGGGGTATAGTAATGTATAAAACAGATGGTCTCTTCCTCAGTCTTTGGGTCTACAGTAGATTTCACTAACTCAAATTCTTCATGGAACATTGAAATATCCAAGTAGTATACAGTAGGGTGTGGTGGGATCTGTTGCCAATTCCAGGGATATTCTCATTCAGATGAACAATAACAACAAAAAGAAGTTTTCAGGCTTTGGATGACCTCTGTTTTAATGTAAACATTTCTTTGTAGTAAGAATTGTTGGAATTTCTTTAACCACTCTCACTTGCCACTCCCTTGTTGAGTAGTGTAGTTTTTCCTGTCTTGAAAACATGCTCCTGTAACCAGTGTGCTTTAATGTTTTTAGTGTTTTCAACTGTTTATTTCATATTAATTCAAATGAGCCCTTAAAACTTATTAGATTCCATAGTGTTTATACAACAGATATGAATTGTAAAGGACAGAATCACCCTGACATTTAATTGTAAAAAGTATATTTTTAAGCCTTTGGTTTCCATTGTTCTTTAAATTTTTATAGAAAGATTGTCATTTTTGTGATAGTTTTTTTGTTCCCTTTCAAAGAAGGGGGGATAACAGGTAAACTTTTGGATTCATTTTCCATTTTTTAGTCTGAAGTTGATGTATTTCAAGAATATTATTTTCATCAAAGGATTGGATATAAATTGTGTTGGCTGCTGGACTCGGTGGCTCACGCTTGTAATCCCAGCACTTTGGGAGGTCCAGGCGGACGGATCATGAGGTCAAGAGATTGAGACCATCCTGGCCAACATGGTGAAACCCCAACATGGTGAAACCTCATCTCTACTAAAAATACAAAAATTAGCTGGGCGTGGTGGTGTGTGCCTGTAATCCCAGCTACTTGGGAGGCTGAGGCAGGAGAATCTCTTGAACCTGGGAAATGGAGGTTACAGTGAGCCAAGATCGCACCACTGCACTCCAGCCTGACGACAGAGCGAGACTCCATCTCAAAATAAATAAATAACTAAATGAAAAATAAATAAATAAATAATGTTGGCAGTGAACTCTATAATAAATGACATCAATTTTAGCAAATAACCTGGTGTACATATACTGTATGTTCAAAAAGTTAATCAAGGAGAATATAGGAATTTTACTTTGCCAGTGGTGAGGATGCTAGTCTCTTCTATCCTGTGACCCTGAGTAAGGCTTTATTGGGAGGTTAAAGCTGAGATAGATCTAGGTTTAGGAGGAAGGAACAGATTGGTCTTCATTATGCTGTCAAAAAGGTCTCATACTAATGCAAACCATGCCTAAGAAACAAAGTGTTTTTCTTTTTTTTTTCTCTAATCTTTATAGAATTTGTGTTTGATTACCAGCCTGAGGTTTGATTACCAGCCATCAAAAACTTACATATTATGTTCATATAATACCTTTTTATCAATAATCTCTGCAACCAACCTTGGCTAACTTTTAATATGACATTGGCCACTACCACCCTAAAACTTCTTCCTGAAAGCTGTAAAGTGAACTGTTTTCAGTTTTTCTGTTCTATTTGCTTTTAAGTTGGCTTCATGCAAACCTCATCATTGAAATGTTTTCTAGAGGGGAAAATTGTTACATTTGTATGAAAAAGAATTTGTCACTTCTTTCAGCTAAGTTGATTAGAAATTACATGTGAAGTATAAAAAATTAATGAAAGTCAAAGCAATCAGTAAACAGTACACTGGCCTAAACCAGTGGACAAATCTGCAGAGTGCAGATGTCTGCATTAGGAGTGCAGCGTGATACCATTTTTTCCTTTCTTCACTCCAATCTGTGGAGTTGTCCTCCAGATTTACTCTGCATTCTCTGTTAAAATATTTTTTGGAAATACTATACTCTGGGAGAACATTGGTAACTGCACATCTTTCTACAAGTGTCTTTTATGATGTAAACCAAAACATAGATGCCATGATTTTGTCTTTTAGAAGGGAGTTTCTTGGCATCCTTGCTTAGAACTCACCCCTGAAAAGTTGTTAACACTCATCTTTAAGGGGATACTTAATTTCAACAAGGTATGTAGTTTGACTCTAAAAGGGGAATCAAGCAGCTCAGAATGCTTAAATCTGCAGAGACCAACCCCAAGTCAAAGGCGTTATAAGCTGTGGTTCAGCTAATTTACAAGGAGGATAATTGCAGAAAAATTATCATATAAATTTACTGGAAATAACCACTGAATTCTTTAACTTGCTGTGAGTATAGCCTAAGATACCTGCTTTAGTTATTTATTGCTATTGACAAACTGCTGCAAAACTTAATGGCTTAAAACTAGGACAACATGTATTTTGCTCATGAGTCTCTAATTTGGAAGGGTTCATTTGGCATAATTAGATGACGTGGCTCAAAGGTGAGGGCCAGAATCATTTGAGGGCTTACTCATGCACACCTACAGTGGTTGGATACCGGCTAGAACGTTTACATGTGGCCTGAGCATCTTCTTAGTGTGTTGGCTAGCTTCTAAGGGGGAGAGGAAGGAGAGTAAGGAGCTGCGGAGACCTATATTGTCTATTTATAGTTTACTTTTGGAAGTCACACAGTACTACTTCCAAGATACTTTATTGCTTGATAGAAAGGCCTGCTGAATTCATGCTGGAGGGAAAATTGTCTCCACCTCTGGATGAGAGAGTAACAAGCTACTAGAAGGGCGTGAGGGACTGGAAATATTGCTATGGTTGTTCTTGGAAAATAGTTGGCTACATCATTTTACCTGATGATCTATATTCTCTTATTTCTGGCCTCAGATTGATTCAGTTTTGTGGGGCCAAAATGCTCAATAGTTAAATGTAGAAAATAGGAGACAGATTAAAATACTTTCCTATGATTAATGGAAAGCTCCTTCAATTACATTTTCTTTGTAATTGTATCTTTTTCTGGAACTCTAGAACCCTTAGGGGGCAGGGTTAAAATGGCAAAACCCAGCATTTTATGTTATATTAGCTGTACTGAAAAATGGTGTGATGTATTGCAGTTGAATCATCAGAGTTCAAGTCATAGTTCTGCTACTTTCTAGCTGTGTGACATAGGGACAGTTAACCTCTCTGAATTTACTCATCTACAAAGTCAAGGTGATGATCCCTTCCTTATAGATCTGCTGTGTAAAACAGAGATACGTTTAAAGGGAACCTTTCGGTGAATGGGAGGTCCGGGGGTCTCAGATACTGTCATTAGGCAGGTTGATGAAAGCGCATGAGTTAAATGTTAAATTTATAATGATCCAGAATGATAAAGTTAAGAAACTTATTTAGGATATTTAGATACTTAGAAGTTAGACCAAATATAGGTGCATGTGACTGGAAGGATTTAGAGTAGAGAAAAACCTAAGAAGGAATTCTGGAAGAATATGTTTCCATTTTGAAAGGTACATTATATCTTACCAGCTACCAATCAACTTTTTTTTCCTTTGTTTTCTTTATTTTTTTGAGACAGGGTTTTGCCTAGGTTGGAGTGCAGTGGCATGATCATGGTGTACTACAGCCTCGACCTCTTGGGCTCAAGTGATCCTCCCACCTCAGCCTCCTGAGTATCAGGGACTATGGGAGTGCTCCACTACATCCAGCTAATTAAAAAAAAAAAAAAGGTGGGCCTCCCAAAGTGCTGGTATTATAGGCGTGAGCCTCTGTGCTTGGCCTAAAAATTTTTTTATAGAGATGAGGTCTTGCCGTGTTGCCCAGGCTAGTCTTGAACTATTGGACTCAAGCAGTCCTCACTCCATGGCCGACTAAAGTGTTGGGATTACAGCCATGAACCACTGTGTCTGGCGCCTAACACCTTTTTATGGAAATGAATGTTTCAAAGATTTATTAAAATAATGAACAGTTAGTTAAGGTACTTTAATAAATGCCTTAATACCTTAGTTTTACATGTTTTATATTTAGTGAAAAATGCTAATTTTCTTCTATTTTTATTTTTCTATAATAATTGTAGAAGTGACATACATGTTATAGAAAATAAATTGAGGAAACAAATCACTATGATTCCATTACTCAGGCAGACTATTCATGTTTTGTCATATTTCCTTTCAGTTTTTTAAAATATTACAGCTATCCATGGTCAATATAATAATGTATAACTTAATAACTTTCCTTTTTTACTTAATTATAGTAATTTCTCACGTCTTTAAATTTTATTTATCAAGTAGATGTATCATACGATTTTAAGATTTTCATGTTTTTTTCTGCTAGACATAATGTTGTGATGAATATGTTTGTACATGAATATTTTTTGTCTTTATTTTGATTTTTTTCCGTAGGAGGTATTTCTAGAACGATCATTACTAAATAAAAGTATGTGAATAATTTAAGGTCTTTGATTAATGTGTTATATTTCTTTCCACAAAGTATTACCATTTTATATCTCTACTAAAATGAGAATAGCAGTATGATTATTTGTTTTTGTAAACAAAGTTGTCTAATTTGACAGTTAAAAGTATCCTTTATAAAGTTTGCATTTATGCTATCTTAGATTAAAATTTTCTTTCTAATATTTGGCATTCATTTCTTTCATTTTAATTCAAATAGATTTTCTATATGTTAGGGATATAATTTTTTCAATATATTTTCTTTAGGTTTGGAGAAATTTCGTCACCCAGTATATTTTATCCCTTTATAAACAATTTAAAATTTATTTTTTTCATTTTGTATGAAAGACATACTAGAGTCACACTAACCTGCACGGTACAGTTATTCTTTTCAATGGATGGTAGTTCTCATTTTTGGTAACTTAATTTTCATCATCTTTTAGTTATTTTTCGAGTGTGTTGTGCATTTAAAGTAGATATATATCCATTTAGTTTTTAATATTATGATTGTCAAACTTCAAGTAACCATATTTTGGTTATTCTGAAGGGGCTGTTTCATAAATAGAATTTAAGAAATTCTTCTCAGTGGCAAAATTTTAATTTCAAATGGAGTATTTTACTAGGCCTTATTCAGGTTATATAAAAATTAAGGTTTATTTATTTCCCTTTACAATTTTTTTCAAGTGTTTTAAATTCACAGACAAGTACAATACAATGTAACTCTTTCCTAGGTCTGTCAGATCTGAACCTTTTTTTGCCATGTGTATAATAGGAAAAAACAACTGTTTTCTTCTGTGTTCAAACTCAGCACAGAATACTTCACCTCTGGTCATCAAAATGTGTATGGGGCTTTTCCCTCTCTGACTGGTTGTTTGACACCAACTGGTTATCCTACAATTTAACTTAGCTCTGACATTATCTGCCTGGAGATGGTGACAGATCCTGCAGGTTAAGGGCTTGATCCCACAAGATTATCCCCCACTTCAGACACCAATCGCAAGTAGTAGGCTATCCTCAACTTCTGTCCAACTTAGCTACAAATTGGAGGTGCCCACCAGCACCTTCTTGGGAGCAGCTCACAGAACTCAGCGAAATACTTTTACCAGTTTATTCAGAAAGGATATGATAAAGGATACAAATGAACAGCCACATCAGCCAGATGAAGAGATATGTAGGATGAGGTCTGGAAGGGTCCTGAGCGCAGGAGCTTCTTTCCCTATGGAGTTGCGGTGTGCCACTCTAAGCACATAGATGTATTCACCAACTCAGAAGCTCTCCGAACCCCTTAGTTCAGGGATCTTTCTCGAGGCTTCATCAGGTAGGCATGACTGATTAACTCATTATCTATTCCCTTTCCCCTCTGCATAGGATGGGATTGGGGTGGAACTGAAGGTTCCAAGCTTCTAATCATGGCTTGGTCTTTCTGTTGATCATCCAGGAGCCCACCAAGAGTTGCCTCATTAGAAAAAAAGATGCTCCTATCGCCCTGGAAATTCCAAGGGATTTAGGAGTTCTCTGTGAGGAACCAGGGACAGAAGCCAATACACGTATCTCCTATTAATTCACACCATGTTTAGTTCAGTTTTTACCTTTTTAATCTCTTAAATAGAGCTTTATAGATGGAAGGGAGGATCTCTGTGATGCTGATGCCTAATTCCATTCTCCTTTCCCCAGCCTCAGAGGCAGCAAATAGGTGTTTGCATTGCCTGTGGTTGTTTTTATACATTTATTTAATATGCATGTATCAATAGTAAAAACCCCATACAAATGATATCTGTACCTATCCCTCTGAAACTTATTCTTTTTTCACCAATATTGTATTTTTTGACTTATTTAGGTTAAAATAAATATTGCTCTAGTTTAGTGATTTTCAGAATGTGGTGCCTGACCAGCAATCTCAGCATCACTTGGGCACTTATTAAAAATACAGCTTCTCAGGCCAGGACTGAAAAAATAAATTGTGCCATCTAGTACAAAATGAGAATGCTGGGCCCCATGTTTAGAAACTATTAATAATGTCAAGATGGTGACAGCAGAGCATTAAACCAGGCGCAGGGTCCTTCCGTGCTTGGTAGCTGTGAAGCTAGCCCTGTCTAGGCCTCACTCCTGACCTAGTGAATGGAAACTCAGAGTAAGGACCAGCAATCTGTGTTTTAACAAGCCTTCCAGGTGATTCTTTTGAATGTTTAAGTTGTGTTAGTTTTCTACGCTGCCATAACAAAATACCACAGATGAAGTGGTTTAAAGAACAGAAATTACAAACCTGCAGATGTACTCCTGAACCTAAAATAAAAGTTAAGAAAAAAAAGAAAAAAAATTATTTTCTGAGTTCTGGAGGCTGAAATTCTAAGATCAATGTGTTGGCAGGTTTGCTTTCTTCTGAGGTCTCTTTCCTGGCTATGCAGTTGTTCACCTTGCTTATATGGTCCTCTCTGATCTATATACAAGCATCCCAGGTTCCTCTTATAAGGACATTTCCTCTTACAAGGACACTAGTCAAATTAGATTAGGACTCACCCACTCCAATATCCTCATTTTGACTTAATCACCTCTTTAACGACCCCGCCTCCAAATACAGTTATTCTGAGGTATTAGATGTTAGGGCTTCAACATATGAATTCTGGAGGGACATAGTTCAGCCCATAATATCACTACTATAGTTCAGTGAATGTTTAGGGCTTTATTATATTCAGTTGTATGATTATAGTGTATCTTTTGTGTAATTGCTGGACATTTAGGTTATTTTCCATTTTTTTCTGCTGTAACAATGCTGCTGTGGAGAGTCTTGTATAAATATTTTGTGTATCTTGTGAATTTCTCTAGTTCTGATGATATATAATGGGATAGAATTGTTAGATTGTAGCAAGTAGAATCTCTGAGCTTTAGCTGATATTGCCAAGTTGGTCAGCAATTTGGAAGTGAAGAGAATTCTTCCGTTCTCTGAAAGTGTAAGAGAATTCTTGTTTCACTATCTCCCAGGCAACATTGATATTGTTAGACTTTTAAAAAAAATATTCTGGTAGGTATGAATTTCATAGGGTTGTTTTAATATGCATTTTTCTGCTCATTGTTTAACTGAGCATCTTTTTATGTGTTTATTGATCATTTAAGATTTTCTTTCTCTGTGGATTACATGTTCATGTTTTTTTACCTGTTTCTTTTGGGTCATTTGTCCTTTTCTTATTGATTTGTAGACTTTTTCTCCTTAGCATCTGCATTTACACCATTATTGGTTATGTGTGGGAAAAATACATTTTTCCAGTTTGTAGAGTTATTCGCTTTGTTTATGAGGTCTTCTTTTCTGTAGAAGTTCTGAATTTTAATGGCAAATTTATCAGTTTCTTTTTCTTTATGGTTCTTTTCCTGTTTTTATTTTTGATACGGTATCTTGGTGTGGACTTCAAGTGCCCTGATGTCAATCAAATTACAACAAACAAAAACAAAATCATGCACTGCCTTTTGTTTAATGGAAGGCTGCCTCTATGCTGTTGATTTTGCTAGTGTGTAATTTTAAATGATGGTGTTTTGGCTTTAGGAGACGACTTTTTCTGTAACCCAGCACATGTGGTTTGGAACCATATTTTGAGTTGTTTAACAGCACAAGCTTCTATTTCTGTATATGGGTGGGTTTGTCATAATGATATTTAAATAAGTAAGTTTCATTGTCTGTTAGTAAATAAGAAAGAACAGTGACTCCATCTTTGGGTATGTGCTGTCTTGGGTTTTCTTGGCCTTTTGTAGCTCAGTATCATCATCTAGAAATACACTGAATACTTTTTATGCTGCTAACAGTAGTAGTGTTTATTTGGGAAATATATGCTATTGTTATTTTACTAAAGAATTGGGCCATTTATTACCAAAAAGTAAGGTTTTTGTACCAGTCTAGGGCAACATTTTCTCTTTGTGCTGAGTTCCCACATACACTTAGTACATTTTTTCAAATTTTATTACCTTCCCCCAGCCCTGCTTCCTTGCCACAACTTCTAACAAATGCATATAATTGTGTCACTGATAGTTATAAATGTCTGCTTGACTCATTGAGGGCCCGTTGATTATTTGGATGTAGATTATGTATACTCCCTAGCCCCTGCTCTGGGAACATTTTGGCTGTTTTCAGACTTGCTTATATCTCCATTACAAAGCCATGGTGTATACCAAGGAGGAGGTGAATACCATCTTCCTAATTGTCATGAGTTACTTTTTGGTGGCCGAACTTGGTGGACAAAGTTCGATAAGTTTTAGGATGGTGAGAATTGAAACTAGTGTGGTCCAGTGTTAGTATCAGAGCTTGTTAGATTTGCACATTTCTCAAGCCCCAGCCCAAACCTGCTGAATCAGAATTCCTAAAGATGAGGCCAGGGAATCTGTTTAAGAAGCTCTCCAGGTGGTGTAAGGCAGGTATGTGAAGGGCTGTTCAATAGCATTTCCTTGCTTTCATACAGTTCTCTAAAGACAGCGTGATATGAAATTTCTAACAGTGTAGTAGTGTTGATAGAGCAAGTTATAGTACTTGCCTGTAGCTCTTTTTTTTCTTGGTGTGAGGAGATGCAGTAGAGGGTGGGCAGGCTAGAAGAGTGTGAGGGAAGCAGGGCGGGTCTGATCCTTTCCCTCTTCCTGGAAAACATTGGCCTTTATGTCTTTTCACTGTGTCTGCCTAGACTGCTGAAGTTATATAACCTTTTTGATGTGCATCTGATGTCCCTAATTTCAAAGTAAAAATCACTGATTTATTGAATATTTATTTGCATAAAGTCCTTGTTTGGCCCTGTAGAAGATAAGAGGAAATATATATGAGGTGTGATCCTCACCCACATACTGGAGTATCATAGAGACTTGGGTTCAAATTGTGCCACGGAACTTGACTTGAACGGTAATCTTGGCAGAGTTCTTAATCTCCCTACATCTCGTTTTCTTCTGTTGTAAAATGAAAGCAGCACCTACTGTGCATTTGTTACTGGGATGTTCAAGGGATTAAATGAAATAATGTATATGAAACACTTTAAACATAGGCACTCAGTAAATGGTAGTTGGGTGCTATTGTCATTATAATCATCATCTAGTTATTTCTGTATTTGAACATCACACTTGACTCTACAGGGCATACTATATTAATGGTCTAGGTGACACTTCTCAGGAATTGCTGTCCTGGCTCTGTGATGATTCCAGCACGGTGGATAATTTAGCCATGCATGCTGAGCACTGTGGCTGTGGTGCTCAGTAAAAGACATGTGGGATAGAGAGAACCCAGGCTTTACAGTCAGACCGATCTTGATCAATCATTACTCCAACAGTCACGAGGTGTGCATCTTGGGCAAGTTGCTTAGTTTCTCTTCCATTTCTCATCAGCTTAAAAAAAAAAAAAGAAAGGAAAACACTCACCATGATGGGTTATTGTAGAGATTAAGTGAGACTACATGTAAAGCTCTTGGCCCATAGTAGGTGCATGGTAATTTTTGTAATAAATGTTGCTGTGTCCCCATCCTTCCTTTCATACTACAGAATTTCAGTGTCTGTTATCCCTAATACATATTGAGTTTTCTTCCACTCTTTGCACTTAGAACTCATGAGGCTAAACCAAGAGGCTAAGTAACTTACTTGCAACAGAAATGTTAGAGCTAACTTAAGCAGAAGGGGATTTATTAAGGCGTAATGGTTTACTAGGTCTTTGAGGTAGCAAAAGGAAAAGACTATAGACTGAGCTTCTAGGTACAACTCCTGCTAGAACCACACTTTTCAGCTGTCTTACTAAGTGAGCTGCGTCATTTCTGGTCTCAGAACCCTAATGCTCTGCTCAAATTTGGAAGCTACCGAATGAAGAGCTTCAGTTTTTGCTGCTGGCCCTGGAAGAATCATTACCTTGCCTGCCATCATTGGTGGATCTGCCTGTGTTTGATGCTGACTTTCCATGTCTTTTTTCTCCCTTTGGCTTCCTAGGAGTGTTTCTCTTTGGGAATCCCAGGCATATGCAGATACTAGTTGCAAGGAGGTCTAGCAAAAGCACACTTTAGCTTTCTAGCCATTTTTGTATTGTATGACGTGCTAGAATGGGATTGGGTGGGTGTTAAGGACAAATCTTCTATATCTGCAACAACTTTCAAAAAGGAAAGGGGCATGGGACATATTGATTTAGCACCTTTGCTCTCTTAAAAGAGATGATAGTTTCAAAAGGGGAAAGGGAAAATGTCAATCCAGCAGTGTTGATAGGAGATAAGTTCTCTAGTAAAGAAAAAAAATATTTTGTAGGTGAAGCCCAATTATTAAAACAGTGTAAGACTCTAAATAGATCCTGTTGTGTTTATGTAGCTTATAGTATATAAATTTGATTTTTAAGAATGTCTTGTAACTCTTTTTTAACTTCACGGTTTTGCATTAGGGTGTGTGGATACAACATTCCTGTCAGGCTATCAGGTTGGCTCATTTTTGCCCATCAGAAGAAAAGTATATATTCTTGTTGAATTGATATCTTAAAACCTAGATCCATGCAAAACTTTTGCAAATGTAAATTATTTATATTACTTTGAACACATTTATGGTGGTGGTGGAGTTGGGATGAAGGTAAAGTTTTCATAAAGTATAGTATCTATTTTACGGTTCTGTAGACTAGTACTGTCTAATAGAAATATAATGCAAGCCATGTGTATAATTTTAATTTTTAACATAGCCACGTTAAAAAAAGTAAAAATAAATATTTGAAATAAATTTTAATAATGTGTTTAGTTTAACCCAATATATCCAGAGTATCATTTAAACATGTGGTACTAGCCACTTTTCATGTACTGTACATGTGGCTAGTGGGTACCTATTGTCTGCCTTACTTCATACTAGAACTTTTCTGATTTGAGAAATACTGAAATACATAATATGCCTGTTTATAAAATGTTTACTATGTGCCATATCTTGATAATACATTACTGCTTACACTTTAAAAAATAACAATATGATTGTAAATCAGTGCCACTCCCAAAATTATAAGTATTGATGTAATGACTTGCTATATTTTATGAAAGTTATGTAAGTGTATGAACTATTAAGAGTATAGGGGTGTGAAGTATGATACTGAGGTACACCATTACAGGCATGGTTTTGATGGGAGGTATTAGGCCATGCGAGTGTATACCGTTGCAGTTAATCCCTACAACTTAACCAGTTCTTGATGGTGTATCCAGAGCATTGTTTATCACTGTCGTTTCCCTGAAGAAGTATCTAAATTTATGATTAGTAAATTTTTTAAAGCACATACAATATGTATTTTTATTTACCTATAAACAATGTATATGTATGACTGTAATAATACATCATGTCAATTCTGAAACAAATAGAAGTATTAGAAAGAAAAAAAAGGATTAGATTGGATTAGGTCTGATGTGTAAGAGGACACTGACAAAGTCTCAAATACAGAGGCCGGGCATGGTGGCTCATGCCTGTCATCCTAGCAGTTTGGGAGTCTGAGGTGGGAGGATCACTTGAGCCCAGGAGTTCCAGACCAGCCTGGGCAACATAGCAAGACCCTGTCTCTACAAAAATAAAAATAAAATAACATTGAGTTTTAGGCTGGATGTGGTGGCTCATGCCTGTATCCCAGCACTTTGGGAAACTGAAGGGAGAAGATTGCTTGAGATCAGAAGTTGGAGAGCAGCCTGGGCAACATAGCAAGACCCAATTTCTATAATTTTTTTTAAAACAGAATTTTAATATTTTTCCATGCACTCCAGATAATTGCCTTGAGTAGTCACCTTTCTTTGTAGACCAGTGCTGTAAATCCTATGGAGCACTGACTCTCAAACCTGATTGATCATCAGGACCCCTTGGGGACATAAACAATTAAAAAGAATAATAAAAACAGTGAAAAAAGCATGTCTTTACATATCACTATAGACATAAGTAAAATTTCTCCTCATGTGTGCATGTGTGTCTGTGTATGTGTGTGTGTGGAATATGTATTTAATTTTTTAAATATGAGAGTCCCTGTTATAGTTAGCAAGAGTTCTTAGGATTCATGGGAACTCTGTGAAATTATTTACAACTATGTATATATATTCAGGCCTTCTTCAGAGGAGAAGATCTGTAGTTTTTATCAGAATCTCAGGTGGTCTTGTGCCCTGGTAAAGTAACAGCCAAACAAACGCTAGTATAGATACGTGAATTGGAATAGGTTGTTGGACTGGTGAGGCCAGGATGGATTCCTTAAGCGTTAAGCTTCCCTGCAATCATGGGGCTCTTAAGACTGAGCAGTAGGTAGTGGGAATGGTGGTATTTGGGCTGTTTCATAGATGAGGGCAGATGGATCTGGGAACTGACCTGAGGTGGTAACAGACCAGGGTCATAATTATATTTAGAAGGTCTGACATGTAAGAGGACACTTAGAGTCTAGTGGACAAAGTCAAAGTCTGAGTCTGATGGAATAGGTCAGATTTTGAAGTCTGAGTAGACAGGCCAATGTCCCTGACAGGGAAGAGGGCTTAGGCAGAAATAGCATACTAACATTCAAGGCTTTTTTTTGTTTTTTTTTGAGACCGAGTCTCACTCTGTTGCCCAGGCTGGAGTGCAGTGGCTCAATCTTGGCTCACTGCAACCTCCACCTCCCGGGTTCAAGTGATTCGCCTGCCTCAGCCTCCCAAGTAGCTGGGATTACAGGCACCCGCCACCACGCCCAGCTAATTTTTTGTATTTTTAGGAGGGATGGGGTTTCACCTTATTAGCCAGCATGGTCTCGATCTTCTGACCTCATGATCCACCTGCCTCGGCCTCCCAAAGTGCTGGGATTACAGGCTTGAGCCACTGCGCCCGGCCATTCAAGGCTTCAAAGGAGTGTTCCAAGGGTTGAATTTTTAGCTCTTCATCATGGTGAGTTTTCCCAAAGATGTTGAGTGTAAAGGAAAAAACAAACTTTTTTTTTCTCACTCTCATACAGCACTCAACACTGTTAATGCCACATTTTTCCATTAGACAGCAACTGGGTGTCCGATAATTGAATTCAATTCTGACCCCATCCACCTGGAGATAGGGTCAGATTCTACAGCTAAGGGCTCAGTCCCGCAGCACTGCTCCCCACAACCCACCAGATGCCAATCGCAAGTCCCTGGTTGTGATCTGTGCTTCTGATTGACGGGGTATAAGATATAAATCAGGGTTCCCATGACCTTCTTCTCAGGTTTAATTAGCTAGGAGGGCTTACGGAACTCGGAAACACTTACGTTTCCTGGGTTATTATAAAGGATATCACAAAAGGTATGGACAAGTAGCCAGAGAGGAAGGAGATGCATAGGACAAGTCTGGTGGGGTGCAGAGCTTGCATGCCCTCTCTGGGCATACCACCTTCCCAGTATCTCCATGTGTTCAGCAACCTGGAAACTCCTCGAACTGAACCCCTTTGGGGTTTTTATGGAGGTTCATTATATAGTCATGATTGATTACATCATTGGTCATTGGTGATCAACTCAATCAACGTTCAGACCCCATCACCTCCCAAAAGGTCAGGGGATGGGGCTGAAAGTTCCAGCCCATTAATCACATGGTTTGTATCCTGGCACCCAGCCCCCGTCTTGAGGGTATCCAGGAGCCTACTAAGAGTCACCTCATTAGAACAATACATGCTCCTATCACACAGGAAATTCCAAGAGATTTAGAAACTGTGTCAAGATTCTCCTATCACTCAGGAAATTACAGAAGTCTTAGGAACTCTGTCAGGAACTGAGGTCAAAGACCAAATAGAACAAGATTCTCCTAATGCCCCTATTGCTTAGGAAATCACAAGGGCTCTAGGAGCTCTATGCCAGGAACCATAGTTAGAGAACAAATACATATTTCTCTTTTTTTTTTTTTTTTTGAGACGGAATCTTGCTCTGTCTGATCTTGGCTCACTGCAACCTCTGCCTCCCAGGTTCAGGCAATTCTCCTTCCTCAGCCTCCCGAGTAGCTGGGACTACAGGTGCGTGCCATCATGCCCAGCTAATTTTTATATTTTTAGTAGAGATGGAGTTTTACCATGTTGGCCAAGATGGTCTCGATCTCTTGACCTTGTGATTCACCCACCTCGGCCTCCCAAAGTGCTCTGGTTACAGACGTGAGCCACCACACCCGGCCGTATATTTCTTATTATCACAATGTCACACTGGGCCATTGCCCCTAAGAAGAAAGTTATATGAAGTCTTGTGTTTGGAGAGGGTTGTGACCCTCAAATTCCTGCCCACTCCAGAATTCTGTAATTTAAATTCAATAAATTCTCTTCCAATAAATGGTTACATCCAGTAATTTATGTCCTTGTCATATGTTTTACTTCGAGGCACAACTGTTATGTTTCAGCATTGGTGTGTGTTCTTGATCATGAATTTACTCCTTATATGACCAGTCCTTAGAACACTCCTCCAAACCTTCTAAACTTGAGCTCTTTTCTCTCCCCTGCCTTGTGGTGTTGATTGGGCGTTTTGAGCCCTGGGATAATGGTCAGACCATCCTATGAAAGGTTAGTACTTGAAACAGCAGCTTCGTTTCCTGTTTTTTGTTTGTTGCCGTCACAGTTTAGAGGAGACTAGAAATTGTCATACCCCTTTTGTACATAAGCCAGCTTGTTAAAAGAAGTCTTGTTCCCTGAGGATTAATTGAGGTCATGTTGGAATAACATCTGAGGGAGGAGTCCCCTGGAGAAATTTTCTAGAAAAAAATGAGAATGCATTTGTCTTGATCTAATTGAGCATTTCCTGTAATATCAGTATTTACAGACTTTTTTTTTTTTAGCTTTTTGTTAATCATTTCATTTCAGCATTCATGTTTTATAAGAAAATATTTCATGTGGTGAATTTGAATATACATGCGATGAAAGTGTTGGAGTATTCTGAAGTAGAAAGGTACATAAATACTGGATTATTTATCAATTTAGTAGGTGTGTACATTTCTGATTGTTGCTTCAATGTTCCATTGTTTTCCCTTCCTTTTAGTATTTTAAAATAATTATTACTAGGAATTTTTGCTGTCATTATTTTCTACCAGTCAGATCTTTGAATTGATCGTATTAACAATATAAAAAATTGTGTGGCTTTCTGTTTCTCAAATTTCATGCAATTCAGATGTCAGAACCTTCTATGTCTTTATAGCTAAAATGGGGATTTTAAAGGTTAAAGAATCAAATAATGAAATTGTGATTTTAATGCAAGTTTTTAATGCCCCAAAGTATATCTGTGCCTGTGTATGCGCACACATACACGTGCGCATGCACACACACACACGCGCATGCACACACACACATACATAATATAGGTTTCCATTTGCCTCAGTCTTAAAATTAGCGTTTGTAACAGTTCTGGTAGTATAGTTTGCCTTGTGAAGAACCCAGAGGCCTGGTACTGTGTCAGTAAAACTGTCTCATAGGTATGATTCAAACAGTTTTATTAGCAACATATGGGGTATGAAGGAGCCACAGAGGGGAGTGTGGAGTGTGAGGGTGCTGGTCTGTCTTTTTTGGCATGTAATTAGATCAGTCCTCATGCATAATGTTATTTGTTGCTGCTTAGGGAATATGGAAAAATAACATCTAATGTAGTGAAACAAAAATCAGAATAAATTATAATTGTTGAGTTTATAAGGAATTGTTTGGATAAAAGATGTATT
The DNA here is from genome assembly GCF_037993035.2 of Macaca fascicularis. Classification (NCBI taxonomy): domain Eukaryota; kingdom Metazoa; phylum Chordata; class Mammalia; order Primates; family Cercopithecidae; genus Macaca; species Macaca fascicularis. The sequence continues at coordinate 39,791,050 of NC_088386.1, read as the reverse complement.
TTTTCAAACCTAAATTTCGTTTGGTATTTTAAATATTATTCAATCAGTATTTTAAATTAAAACTCACATTTTCAGTGATTTTAATTTTTGGATTAACTTTATACAATAGATGCATAACTGAGTTTCATAGATGGGGAAGAAATTTGTTTTTTTTCCCCTATTGTGACAATATATGGTTCTGTTTAGTTTCACTAAATATTAATTTTTCTTTGGAGTTATTTCTAGCATTTAAATGATTACAGTATGCTGATTAATAGATGCTACACAGAGAACAATATCAGACACAGCTTGTGGGCTTATGGAGTTTCATTCTATAAAAGCAATCACATATAGAGAATGTTTAAATAGTCAGTGGTAGAAATGATACACATATATATCAGCAAAGTACCTTTGGGAAAGAAGGAAGGGCATGGGATCAGGGAGCGGTATGTAGGAGCTTCATTTGTAAGTTTTTTAGACTTCTCTTTCAACTAAGATTATTGATTGTCAGAGACTTTAAACAAGAGATTCAGGTTGAGGCAAAGTTAGTAAAATAGTTTGTTTCATTTTCCTTCCCTATAGATATTACCTGACTTGCTCAGTACAGTTTTTTAAAGGGATGGGGGTAAACTTGTAGAGATTGAGGGAAAAGCCATAGTGGTGGGGGAGTAGGGAGCATTCTGGAAAGAGCCCTATAGAAAAAGGTACTGAAATGTTTTTTAAACTTCTTCGCAGTTTTGCTCACTACCTTCAGCCTTACGTTACATGTAATCATTTATATTATTGCCTACTGTGAATTTTACTGGTGATTTTTCAGTCTTTATGTAGGAAAGTTACTGAGAGGTAAAATTTCTTTACTCTAGATTTACATTTGGCTTTAAGACTGTTCTCTGAGTCCCAGTCCTCTGAAATGGATAATTCTTAAACTAATTCTCAAATGGCTAGTCTGGTTCCTTCTGTATGCTGGTGAAAGAATATCAGAAGCCGAGCTGTTCAATATTTAGATTTTAGTGATTAAGAAAGCAGCATGGATTATATGTTTATTTCTAGAGTGTGAGCAAATAGGGTCACACTTCAAGTGCTTTTCAAATGCTTGTGACTGCTGTCATGTTTTATGACGTGATGATTTTATCTAACAGCTATTTCCATGGAGTTACTTTATTTGAGGAATAGACCAAACTTCTGCTTAAAAATATAAAGAAATCTTTACACTTACCCTTCCTATGAAAATTTTCTTGAAAGGCCAAAAAGAGAAGTACCTTTATGTAGTTTTGTTTTACTGGGGAAAAAACTAATAAGAATTAGTTGTATAATAGGTGGGAGTGATTTTAGACATAAGAGAAAATATTAAGAACTTGTAATCTTTAATTAGAGAAAGTGAACTCTGCTCAAGGAAATGTAAGTAAATGGTAGTAATCTTAAATTTATTATTTAAACTTCTCTTTCCTACCAGATCTTTTAAGAGTAGCTAAGAGATATCTTTTATCCAATTTGCATTTAACCGTTGCTATCTTTTCTTGGAAGATCACCTTCTTTTTATTTTTTAATTTTTTTTGTTTTACTTTAAGTTCTAGGATACATGGGCAGAAGGTGCAGGTTTGTTACAAAGGTATACATGTGCAGTGGTGGTTTGCTGTCCCATATCAACCCATTGTCTAGGTTTTAAGCCCCGCATGCGTTAGGTATTTGTACTCATGCTCTCCCTACCCTTGTCCCCAACCCCCAGCAGGCCCCAGTATGTGATGTTCCCCTCCCTGTGATCCATGTGTTCTCGCTGTTCAACTCCCACTTATAAGTGAGAACATGTGGTGTTTGGTTTTCTATTTCTGTGTTAGTTTGCTGAGCATGATAGTTTCCAGCTTCATCCATGTCCCTGCAAAGGACATTAACTCATTCTTTTTTATGGCTGCAGAGTATTCCATGGTTTATATGCACCATGTTTTCTTTATCCAGTCTATCATTGATGGGCATTTGGGTTGGTTACAAGTCTTTGCTGCAATTATTGTAAATTACGCTGCAATAAACATACATGTGCATGTATCTTTATAGTAGAATGATTTATAATCTTTTGGGTGTATGCCCAGTAGTGGGATTGCTGGGTCAGATGGTATTTCTGGTTCTAGATCCTTGAGGAATTGCCAGACTGTCTTCCACAATGGTTGAACTAATTTACACTCCCACTAACAGTGTAGAAGCATTCCTATTTCTGGGAGACCACTTTCTAAACAATGTAGAAATCCTAACTGACTGGGTAATCAGCATTTTACTATATAGACATTCACAACTAGGTATGTCCATTAGCGTTCAGAGAATAATTGAAATAATAAAATGTGGTATTATAATATTAAAAAATCTGTTAAGCATATAGTATATAGATTAATTAAAATAACCCATCTAAAGTATAAAATAGTGATTAATAGTTACTGCCTTACATTTGTGACACTCTCTGTGTATTAAAATTATAATGCTTCACAAATGTAATTATATTTCTTTTTTTTTTTTTTTTTTTTTTTTGAGACGGAGTCTCGCTGTGTCTCCCAGGCTGGAGTGCAGTGGCGTGATCTCGGCTCACTGCAAGCTCCGCCTCCCGGGTTCACGCCATTCTCCCGCCTCAGCCTCCCAAGTAGCTGAGACTACAGGCGCCCGCCACCACGCTCGGCTAGTTTTTTGTATTTTTAGTAGAGACGGGGTTTCACCATGTTAGCCAGGATAGTCTCGATCTCCCGACCTCGTGATCCACCCGCCTCGGCCTCCCAAAGTGCTGGGATTACAGGCTTGAGCCACCGCGCCCGGCCTATTATATTTCTTATATACACTGTTTTATTTTGTGATTATAACAGTTTTGGAAGTAGGTGGAATAGGTGAGTTTTTTTTTTTTTTTTAACTAAATGAGGAAGTTGGATAGCATAGCAATTAACTGGTTTTTCCATGTGGACTGGACTAAAACCAGAGTTCCTAACTTCTAGTTTAGTGTTCTTTCCTTCTGGACCTTAGTCAGAATCAGGGAAATTTGGATTTTTCTGGCCTGTTGTATATTTTTCTTAGGTTGTTTTATTTTGGCATGTTTCATTAGAACCCCTTCCATATCTTGGAAAGCAAAAAGAGCCAACTATATATAATCAGTTATTTATAATTAGTACCTTTGACCATAGATTTTTGGGGTGAGAAGGATAAAACTTGACCCAAATGATATTTTTGGATTTTGTCTATATTTATATATTATTAGTTTGGTGTAACATTTTACTATGCAAAAAATAAAAAAGTTTAAAAATTAACTTGATATCATTCACAATTGTGAAATTAGGACAAAAGTTTTGGCAATTGAGGTACGAGCAGAATCTGTTTCTCTCTTTCTCTTTTCTTTTGAAGAACTGCATCAAGCAACATCCTAGGACCCTTAAGATTCTAGGAGGAGTTTTACTCAGCTTCTCCCATTATGGTTTTTAGAATTATTGTTATTTAAAAATGATCTTTTGGGATTATATTTTACTTTTAAATGAATTAAAAGTAACTGTGAGTGCTTATTTAAATCAAATATCGGTTAGTGTATATTATGAATGGAAACTCAAAA